>NC_060210.1:74587500-74835000 GCF_021130785.1 Homalodisca vitripennis | reverse complement strand
CACTCTCTCGTACATCATGGTAATAATTACCTGGTACATCCATGTTATTAGACTTTATAGCACATCCATGCTACTACATTTTCTCGTACATCAATGCTAATAGACTGTCTCATACATCCATGCTACTACATTCTATCGTATATCCATGCTACTACACTTTCTCGTACATCACTTTATTCTAGTAGAATGTCTCGTACGCTTATGCTACTAGACTGCCTCATACATCCATGCTACTTGACTGTCTCGTACGTTCATTCTACTAGAATTTCTCGTGCACTCACGATATGAGATTGTCTAGTACATCCATACTACTATACTCTCTCACACTCATTCTACTAAACTCGCTTGTACATTATGCTACTAGACTGTCTCGTTCACTCATATTACTATACCGTGTCGTACATCCATGCTACTACATTCTATCAAACTTCCAAGCTACTTTACTCTCTCGTAAATTATGCTACTAGACTGTCTCGTACATCCATGCTACTAGACTTTCTCGTGCATAATGCTTCTAGACTGTATCGTACATCCATTCTACTAGATTCCTCGTACACTCATGCTAGTATACTGTCTCGTGCAACCTGATTCGCTTGTACTACTGACCCTTGTCTTTGTGAATGCGAGGATTCCCGTAAACCAGTTTGATTCAATACGTCTTAATACTTTGTTAATGCCTTGATGACAAAAAGTGTTTAAATTTCAATAAAGGCCAAATCACAAGAAGTACTTTCCACACAATTTAAATAGTTCAATAAGTACAATACACTATAAATAAGTGAAATATCATTTATATGCAATATTATATGCTTATAGTTCAATAAACCCCTCCATTAATTACGCTCCATACATTGAATTAACACACCATTAATAAATTAAAGTTAAAGCTTATTCCATGGAACCGTTGTATGAGATCGGTCAACTTTGGTTATCTAATTTATATTCAATCTTAATAGTTTTATTAAGAGATGACAGTAATTGTGGCCATTTCAATTTGACCTAATATTACAATCGTAAATCTTTTCATTTTTATAGTAAAAAATAAAAAGTATAAACATTTGTGTACTTCATAATTTGCGTAAAAGAGTAAAAATGTATTACAAAATCAAAAGCATTTGTATGCGCATTACGTACGTCTTTAAAATGAAAAATGTCTCTGCGAGTAAAAATAAAAGCATAAAAGGGTTTGACACTGGTTTATGTGGTAAACCTGAAGTTGTGAGGCTCTCAACCCATTCACTGGGGTAGAAAGCAAAATGGGGATTAACGGATGCGGAAAATGTTGTAAGCAATATGTTTAGTGTTGCACGATAACCCGATCAAGATCGTTCGTATCGAATATGTAACAGCGGGGTTGTTACTCAAAATCTTATAAGATATCTCCAGCAACTTCACATAAAAAGTTTTAAGCAGAAGGAAAACTCCTTCTTACAGGATTAGGGTGGAACTTACAATAGCTAACTGTCACATTTAAGAAAACCGTTTGGTCTTTTGAACGAATGCTACAAGTTTACTCTTATACGATGATTTTGTATAATTTGGCTTTGATCTCACGTTCTTAACACAGTTTTTTTTCTGAAATAAGGACTTGAAAGGAAACTAAATCCATTTCCTGATATATTTCAAACATAAAATTCCACATTTATTCCAAAAACAAATCAAGCATTTCGTAATTCACAATTAATTAGGTATACAATCCATAAAATCTGAAGAACGCGCAATGTACAGTATACGACTATTGCATGTTAATAAAATAGCTCTCCTATGTATTCATTGCTGCTTGCATTTTGCTTTTGGTTGTAGTAGGCTTGAATATTACACACCTTTTTAGGGTGGCCTATATGGCAAATTTAAAAATGGCAACGTTAAATAATTAATGTTTAGGACTATTTTAAGCTATCAAACGATAAATAAGTGCGTATATTTATGTGGGGTAATAAATTGCCTTAAACGTTCAAGTAAAGTACATTTGATTAGCAACAATATCGTAATTAGAGAACACATAATCCATCAAGCCATAATGTCAACATATTAATTTGCATGCTTAGCAATAGCTTATTCTAATTCAAACTTAAAAATATATTTAATAAATTACACATAAAATAGAGTGCACGTTTAGTTGTCTTTAGCTGCATGTATTAGGACATCAGGATTCTATTGCCTTTGCAGCTGTGAGCCCTTTTGCCATTACATGTATACAGAAGATAGATTTCTTATACATTTATAGTAGTTGAAAGAACATCTCATGTACTAGCTAGAAAAGTGTGATTCTACATTCCAGCACTAAACTAGAATTCTGATGTACAATTGGAATAATCAATAATTCCGAAATGAAGGTAAAACCATTGCATTTCAAACAACAAAAGGCTCCGATATACTAAACTGGGCGCTGCACTTCTGAGTACAGAAATCACAAGTTTAGTCTGATTATCCAGAATATCTCAGTTCTTATCCTTAGCACCTTCTTGTGATTGCTTAAGCCTCTCACCTAAGTGATACTGCTTAATTTTTCAGATCTCTTTCACCATATTTAAATTACTCCTTGAATAAAATTATAGGCTTTTCGATATCCACTCGGGATAGCTCTTTTTCTAGGTTGCTCTCAACTTCGGTGTATTCGGTTGTGAACTTGTCATGGAGTATGGGCGCTGAACGTATCTTTTCTCTACAGGTACCTCCTATGTGGCTCTGTGCTTGCGAAGTAATACCTTGAGCCTTGAAGAAGCCTTTTTAACGTAGGTACCGGTTATATGAACTGGACCAGAAATACAGGTTATGACGTAGAGCAAAAAGGAATTGTTAAAAATTGGTGGGATAGCCTAATGTTATATTTGGATGGTTAGACTAGAATATCAAGACAGCTATTTATTAGTTAAAATGATCGACAGCTTTCACGAAATATATTTAGCATTACATAATAATATGCAGGAAAGTTTATGTGATGACATTACTTTTATTTTCTTACTATATTATAATACAAATTAATTATTATAATTCAATTAATATTAGGTGTGTTGCAGTTGTAGTAGTAGTTTGAGTAAAGTTTTCTTTCATAAAAGGTTACTGCTTATAAATAACAATCGAGTATTCGACTGTTAGATCATATCAGAGCCTAATTAATGTCTTGTTCTTGTAGTTTTAATTTACTTGTTGGTATCCATCCATATATAGGTAGAGTTTGAAACGTATGTGATTGGAATAATTTCAGGAACATGAACTATCCACGGTAATTAAACTGAATGTTGGAAATGTTTTGACGTCTGAAGTGGCAGTAACCGGTGACTGGAAACCGTTGATTAACATTAATGAACTGTTACGTAAACCCTAATATAACGTTTAATAGACAACTTTTCAAATAAATAATATAGTACTATTACTCTAATTTCCACTTAATTTGAATTTCAAAATGTGCCTAATATTTGATTAGAGAGAGAAGATGAAGCTAATATCAAACGCACTCATTCGCTCTAGTTCACACTACATAGCTTTGATTTGATTAGGGAGGTATTGTTCAATTCATTAAAGATACTTTGTTAATAAAGTTTATTATTTTACTTACCAGTCAGTGGTGGTTTCAACTTTTTTTAATCCAGTTTCCACTTTATTTACACTTTGCAATTTGTAGTTTCGATTTAGTTTTAATTATCATTCCTCTGATCCTCATCACAATAATGGACAGGATCAAAGGCGGTAAAATTTTGATTCTTTCTGCCACAGAATAATAAAATGACATTGAATATATAAAAAGTAAGGGATATTTAATGTCGTGAAAATATAATAAACCCAGCAAAAGTTATGTTAGAACGTTAAGACATAAAACGCGGACATAAAAGTTCAAGCTTTTGGCGACTCCATACACTTGTCAGTTCCTGGCCTTGGGAGTTCTCGATCTTTAGGACCTACCGGCCTAAGTCTGTTAGGCCTCAGCTTCAGGTCCTGACCTGTGGAAGATCCCGATTATAAATTGTGTATAAATACATTGTGTATGTAATCGATTCGATCCTAAATTTCCGTCCAGTGTCTCAAAGCGCTCCAAAAACTCATGCTCGGCATGTATCATATATAATTTATATGCAAATTTTTGTTAAAACCGATCCATCTAAAAGGAGTTAAGACTTAATTTACATACTGGTGCGTTTTTAAAGCTACATTGGTTTAATTTTTTAATTAATACTTAAATTAAATGAAAGTTTTGGGAACGAAATATTGGGATTTATTTTAAAATAGATTGTGAGAAGTTAAGGTAAAAATGAATATGTAATCGTTTGGCAAGTTACTACTGATACACAGTGTAATTATTGTCTTCATGAGTAATTAAGTGTACGAGTCATTTGTGTTTAGCACATAAATGTAACTCGTAACTAGTACTAGTGGAACTAGAAATCAACTTTTGAAAATTTAGTGCCAAAGGAAAAATGTCAAAAATATGCCGAGGCGTTGGAAAATTAAAACAAACAGTTTATTAAAATTCGAAGTTAATGCCCTATAATAGATAGCACCTAAAGTTTAAAATTAATGATGAAGTTTTTTGTAAAATACCTGGATACAGAAATAAATTGGATAGGAAATTTGACGGACCATACAGGATTATGATTATTATCAAAGAGAACAGTTATATAAACAGCACACCAAGGACTTAAAAATGTTGAAAAGAGTGCATCTACAAGATTTGAGACCCACTTATGTGAAAATCAATTGGAACATTTGGACAATTAAGAACAATTGGACAATTTTTTCTTTCAGCAAAGATTGAAAAAAATCCCCATAGTAAAATGTCATAATTGAATAACCATAGGCCAATTCAAGGTTTTGTATTTTCTTTCAGGTATTAAAAGAAAAAGGGAATTTTTATGATTTACATGAAGAGGAGAATTTTATGGCCTCAGGACTTTAAAAATTTAGGAATGTAGTATTTAATAATAGTGTCTAGAACCATTATACTGTCTAATATTTGTAAAAAGACATTATATTATTAATGCACTAACATTCCTTCTTGTGTGTCCAATTTCATGTTGTTATTTATTTATAGTGAATGAATGGGAGAAAGAAATTTATGTCAACACCCCCCCCCCCTGTAATCCAATGTAAATAACTTGTTAGTAATAAAATAAAGGGTCTTAAATAGTTTAATAAAGCTTATGAAGGATAGAATGAGCAATCTACAAGTTGGATAAAAATTAAAATTTTTTGAAAACGAAACGAGACAAGCTCTGAAATTCCGACATAAATAGTGACAAAGGGGACTTATGTCATAGTAAGAGAGAATGTTCTGTATATATGTGGAATGCTGTGGAGTTGAGACACGGGACAACACTTGCACTCACTAACACTAGTCACACACCGCGGACGGCGGTTCTAACAGCGAGGGGTGGTGAGCTATGCGACGGACTCGAGGACGACACACAAGACCGTCATGACGCGCACAAAGCGACTGAGGGAGCTGCTGACTTTCGTACATAGGCGTGGACAGGAAAGAACCGGAATGGACAAAATACCTTGCACTGGGAATGACTGACCGGCTGTAGAGATAGTAAAATTAGAATTGTGAGGGTATTAGGGTTCACTATCTCGGGTTATTGACCTTCATTACTTTTATAACGGTCAATCTCTTTTTGTTTAACTGTTCTGTCTGTTCCGAAAACATTGGTGGGTAACTAAACGATGTACGTTTTAAAAATATTTTGAATTGCTAATTGGTGTTAAATTTCTTTTATAAACTGCTGGGCCGTATTAAGAAGTAAAGGAGGGGGAGTAATGTAGCGTTTTTAAACTACATTGGTTTAATTTTTTAATTTAAACTTAAATTAAATGAAACTTTTGGGAACGAAATATAGGGATTTAATATTAAAATAGAATGTGAGAAGTTAGGGTAAAAACGAATAAACACTGTATGTAATCCTTTGGCAAGTTACTACTGGTAGTTTTAAATTGTTACGAAGGCGGTTGACTGCCTTGAATTGATTAGAACTTGTCTAGTTACGGCTATTGTTCTCCTTGTTTGATACAGCTGGACCAATGAGAGAACACCGCGGATGTCCAGCAGAATTGATTGGAGGGGTGGAGTATATAAGAGCCAGCTCGTAACTTTCGCCCTTCTTTTGGTAATTTTCGTGAATTAAGTTGATTACAGTGTGCCGTGTTTCTTAATTTTTTTTCCGCGAGGGATTTTGAGGAAAAAATTAAATTCATAGAAACTACAGAGCAATCTGCATAATTAATTCTCGATGAACAATAGAGCATAATAGAATCTTACAAGTTACATTTGGTTCAAACTTGCAAGAAAGGTGAATTAAAATTGAACTGTGTTAATAACTTTGAAGTTGGAAATGAAGTAATTTATTAATATTTAACTGGAACTGTTTTATTGTGAATTATTAATTGGTAATTTATTGAACTTTAATCATTGTTTGAGAAAGTTGTAATCTGAATAGCAAAGACTTGAAAGTTAAGGTTCTACTAGTGAAAAGAGAAGCTTAAATTTTTAGTTTTTGAATTGTTAGTGTACTTAGAAGTGAACATTTTTATTTTAGTTATTTCCAAGTGGTATTTGATTTTTATTTTTAAAAAGTTTATTTTTTTTAGAAGAGAGCTCTGATTTTAGTTTGATATATTTAAAAATATTTTTATTTCTTGCCAAAGGAACTTTTGAATTTCCTAAACGGTTTGTCAAGTCTTTGTGGAAAATAGAGTGATGACAATTCTGAAACGTTGAACTTATTAATTTGCCAGTTTTAAAATAAATGCATTATTTTTTATCTAGAACTGTGATTTTTATTTTAGAAAAAACCAGATAATATTTAATAGTTAAAAATTTAGTAATAAATTGTACTGAATATTCACTCGGAGCTTACTAATCAAAAAATATTTTATATCGTCTTGGATGTCTCATTGATAATTTAAATATTAATATTCTGGAATATTAATATCTACAATCCAAGTCCTCATACATACTTAGTCCTAGGGCTCTGCCAATTGGTTTAAAAATGCGCTGAGTAATCGTCATTAGTAATAATTTATACGACAGACTTCAGTCCGAAAAACAACATGACTTCTATAGGCAACGGAAAACGTTAAAAATGATAATTTTTGAAATGTTGCATATTTTACTTTATAAGGATTTCCTTTTTATACCGAAATAGATAGGGGTTAGTTAGGATTTTTTTACTACACCCTCATAAGCGTCTCAGTCCTTCATTTGTACGTATATTTGCTTCATTGAAATAAAACGGCAAACTCATCTATAGCCCTGGAAATATATTTGACCGTAAGCTTATAACAAGGGCTTTCTCTAAACGTTTTTAACCAAAGTAAGCCAATGGATGCTCTCAGTCTCTAGAACCACCTGGTCTCTTGTTGCTCCTGGCCTCTAGGAGGTCTTGCTTTGTATGAGTCAACATTTACCCCTTACCAGCCTCTGCCGGCTTCTGGTCTCAGGAAGCACTCATTATGAAGAACCTAGTGGGCTTTCACAACTCTGCAGTACTCTCTTTTGAAAATTGTTCATTCTCTTGTGATTGATTCCATTCAATGAATACATTATTTTAATTAAAACATTTCTGATTACGTTAAGATAAAATTAGTGTTCATAATAGTGTTAAACATAGAAACCCGTTATATTTTCTCAAAGTTATTTGTTTGGTTTACTTTATTTATCGTGTAGGTTACATGTCAAATTTGGTTGAAATTGATATGATCACAAGATGTTGAAAGGTATTGTACGTATAAATGATTTGTTTCTAGGATAGAGCACTTGCTCAGAAAGCAATTTTCTTAAAATACATTCATCCACAGGGCCTGTATAGTATTTGGGCATGAAGTCGTACTAGCCGGGAGCTACTCCTTCTTGGCTCTATGGGCATCCGATATTATAATCTGTTCTATAGAATATATGTGTTAAAACTTATCCAGCCAGAAGGTTTATATTGTAAATTATCATTAAATAGAAATAGATAGCAGTTGTATAGGAAACATATTGATCCCTTGTGCCGATCGGCTTCGCCAACGAATGCCTTTGATTTTGGCATTCTTTTTCTTAACGTACGTATCAAGTTTCAGAAAGATTCGTTACATATAGTGGCTGTAATTGGGATGATACATAAATCGGAAATATAAAGACATTATAAAACATTGAGTTTATTAAAAATTAGAAAAATATACATGCAATAATTTTCATGGCAACAAGAACATATACAAAATCTTAATTAAACGAAATTTAATTTCGCCATGATTTTTCAATTTATAAACATTTCTTTCAAAAAGTGTATATTTTTGTGAACTGTCAATCGTAAAATTCATTATGTGAAATAAATTGATTTATCTTTCGCTTTCTAGTATTTTAAGTATTAAAATGTAATGGTGATAGAGCAATAGATTATGACAAGCATATAGGATATTGTTACTGTTATATTTGCCTTTATATTGAAGAGAATTCCAACCAAAGGCCCAAGAACACTGATAAAACCAAGATAGCTAGGTTATCTTTCATTTCCGCTCGACTGAGATTGAGTCGCAAGATTATCTCACAACAACGTCAGGCTCGCCTCGCTCCCAGTAGCGCCGCGTAGCGACGTTCCTTTCACTCTTGCCACTATCTATGTATTAACAACCTAAGCAACATATTTTAGTAAGCATAACTCATTAAAAATGTTGGGGTTTTTCCAAACATAATGTTATGGTTTACATTTTGTGTCTTGATTATGAAAAGCGTATACCTGAAACCTTAGTTTATAATAAACCATATTTAGGACGATATTTAAGCAAAAATCGATTTCTTTAGATTTTTCTTCCTGTACTATTTACAAAAACTTGGGGACGATAAACATAGGTGTTTAAGAGGGTTCTCGTATTACAAGTAGAACACTTTAAGCAGCTCTATGTGTCACTCTCAAAATTAATATTTTCCTACTGACATAGTCACTTACTTTTGCATGATAAATTTTCAGTTATATGTATGTCAGTAAAAAAATCTAAATGCTATACAAATTTTTTTTCTTTTGCAAAATCAAATTGTAAATCTTACAATAATGTAAGATTAACATTATTGTATATTACAAACAAGGTTTATAAGGTAGTAAGTCCTTGCATTGGTAATATGATATATTGTACTGCATATACAGTACAGATGGACATACAGAGACGACTGAATTTTTTTCAAGGAATGTACTAGAATAATGCGAGGGTACCGCTTGCTTTTAATGTAATATGACTATCATCAATATGACACACTACAAAATTTAAAAAAAATATGCTTTTCTACTCTGGACAGAAATTTTGTATTTCCGGCAAATTAAATTAAGCCTAATTTAAATATTATTAAAAAGATGTTTAGTGTGAATACTGCAGTGTAGGTTTAATTTTTAAATATAGGGTTGGGTTTAATTTATGGATACATCGTGTTTGGATGAATTGTATTCAAAATTGGAAGATACAGTCCACTTGATAAATGTTTACCTGTTTTTACGGAGCTCTTGGAAAAAACCACTTTATAAACAATACAGCACGAAGCCTCGTAGTGCCTGTATGTACAATATTACATAATTATTAACAAGGGTTTATCATAATAGCGTTTGAAGCCAAGATAGCACATTATCCTGGTGAAAACTGTCATGCACTACTACTATAAGGGGCTTTACACTAAGACGTATTTTTTTAAGTGGCACAACCATTGATGGTTGCTCAGCGTCATAGGAGACAAATCCCAAGGATAAAATCCATCACTATCCATTAATTTGTATAATTATTCAGAACGCCGTTTGTTTGGATGATCTCAGGAAAAACTGAAATGATTGTAGTGTACGACGATACCATACACCAAGCCAAGGATAGCTCATTATCGGTTTTAGTGCCACCTGAGTGGTTAATAGTCCACAACAGTTGGTTATGTAACTGATAAAAACTGTTTGTGTTTACAAGATAAGCATCATCTTCTCTCCTTAACTGTCAATATTAGGTAATTGAAAGTCAAATCAAATGGAAATTAAGGTAATGTTGATAATTAAGTATAGGTTTAAACTTTCTTACATAAACATTTTATTAAAAAGTTCTTGTAACAGTACCATCGCGTTTTGGTTGATCAACAGTTAACAACAGTTCCCGGATATGCCTTCTCTGATATCGAAACATTTACAACGGTAAATTGTAATACCGTATTTAGTCCATATACGTGAAATTGTAATACATACCTCACAAACTTTGGCATTATACGGATAGTATTATGGTATTTAAATCTACATTGGCAAATATTGATTAAGCTATTATATGCCAACTCATTGACTGTAACAAAAAAAAGCAGTATGAATTTATAGAGTAAAGTTTCTATAAGTTTGTCCATTGCAATCACAACACACCTACTACTTAAACAATTACTATAATTAATTTTGTATTATAATATGATAAGGGGGAAAAATGGTATTACACAAACTTCCCGGAATTGGATAACGAAATAACACAAAATATACTTAGAGAGCTCCCGTCTATTATAACTAATTGCTTTTAACAATAAACCTATCTATACTCTATTTTTGCAATCCAAATAACAATGTTTAGCTATACCACTATTTCAAGCAGTACATTTTTGCTCTCAACAAATAACTTTTAGTATATTTTTCCATTACATTTAGCAATTGTATGTATGTTATACTCAAATGTGTTAAAAAATGCCTGTATGTCTTCATAGTATACAAGGAATGTTAGTCCATGGGAAACAAAACATTTAAGACGGTCTTTGCATTTTTGTACTGAAGGATAAAAGTGCATGAGAGTGGAAAGTACAGCCCACACACAAACACATTTTTAAGAGCAGCTTTGTTATAATAAAAATTAGAACTACCCAGTTGGTTAGTTTAAATAAAATTTCTGCAATTTCAGGCCCAGTAGTAATAAAGTTCTAGATATGTGTCGAAATTTTATCGTAATTTTACAATTAGTAATATTTATTTTTAAACTAAGGTCGCGGTCATCCTGTTTATACAGAACGTTATTTAAATTTTTGTATACATACTTATATTTTTGTATAGGTACTTATATGATAGTTTGTGTATATACTGTTATGTTGTTTTGCGTGTACACAGAGTAAATATTTGTTGTAATGTATATAGATAAAATATAAGAAATAGGCAAAACTAATAAACATAAAACAAAATATGTATCTAAAACAAAGAACTAATTATTTCTTTGCTTTATATATATATATATATATATATATATATATATATATATATATATATATATATACGTATGTATGTATTAAATTACGTTTTAATACAACTATTCTGCATTAATTTCCCTTTTTTTGAGAAAAAGGAACTTAATTGGAAAATGGAAGTGAATTCGAAAAAGGATGTAATTTTGTCTCTCTAGAGAATAAAATAAACTCTTCATCCTTCTTTAGAGAGAAATGGTTACTTTTTTGTGTAAGAAGTGCGGGAAAAAAACTTGTAAAGTACTAGCATTAAAACCGTTAACTTAGGAATTTAAATGCAGAATTTCCAATTAAGCTCTTTAAGGATTACTCACTTGTTTACCTCATTTGTACTTCGTTATTTCCAAAGTATGGACAGTGTTTTAATCTTCTATTACAATATATAATATATTTCAACAACAAGTAACTTTAAATAATCAATATGAAAATGTGATAAGGATTTGAAAATCTTGATAAATATATTCATTCGTTACAAGTAATTTACATATTTAAATTATAATATACATACAAAAATATAATAATTATTATGTAAGTTATTATTTACTAAAAACCCCTTCAGCTCTTCAGGGTGACAAGTTGTAACAGGAGCTATAACAACATTGTAACAGAACTAGCCGACGAATTCTGGTATCATAAACTACGAGCATGGTTGGATACTGCGTAAAATCGTCAGTTTTACGATGCTCTATATACCACCGTCCGATATTGACGCTATATTTTAAACTAAACTTAAAACAGTTTTATTCTTGCCTATTTTCTGTAAATATGTCTGGAATTAGAATTACGTACACTTCAAATCGCTTCACCTTGTACATTAACTAGTTTAATTATCATTACGTCAATGGTTTTTGGTAGTTAAACAATTTTATATATATATATATTACATTTATAGCAATTTACATATATTTTTACTCTAAGACATATATTTTCGACAGCTATCATAACTGATTTACATTTTTATATGATAACAGTTTAATTAACAGTAACTAATTCTACTGGCTTTATATTCTATTTTCGTCTTATATCTCGTAACTATTAAGTTGAACTATACTTCTTTTGTTTAAATTGGACTGAATGTATTAAAAAAAAAGAAATAAGAACCTGAAATTCGAAACTCTCATTTTTATTTAAATTGAAGTTGGAGTACAAAATTCGTAAAATTTGTGTTTTTAATTACGTGTCACAGTTTTAGGTGTTTCTGGCACTACGGAGATTTCACCCCATTAAAATTTAACTAGACGAACCCAAAAGGCAAAGTAAAAGCACTATAACATACTTCAGGATTTCAGAAATAAAATTCAAAACAACTATAGTAATACGCGGTGAAAAATTTTTGAAATCTATTAACAACTTAATTTCAACAAATATTAATTTTAAATATAAGCGTTTATTTATTCATGATTTAAATGAAATAAAAATAATGAATGAAATTAAAAAGGTGAATCAAATCAAATGTATGCAGTATTGGGTTAGATCTATATGACCTGCTAGTGTTTAATTCTGCCACGTACAGTTTAGATAGTCAGCTAAAGCTTTAAGTGAATCTATTTATCATGTAGATAAATGGTATAAAAATCGGTAACTTCATTGATTGTTCAATATTCATTGCCACTATTAAATTTTTCATATTATATAAATGCACTCTATTTAGTTAATATTTTGCGATTGTGCTTCATAGTAAGTTGTCTGTTATATATTATGTTTATCAAACTAAAATTTCAGTCATTGCTTTTATGGGAGGGGCTGCCAGTAGATGTGTGTAGTACTCCAGGCAAACTGCTGTGGACCGGAAATGAAGAGCCTGGGCCTGACGTTCGGCTTATTATGTTTCGGAATTGAATTCCCTCACATCCCAATTACTTAGTCTACAATTCTTGGTCATTCTAGAATCTCAATAGAAATCAGATCGGTATTTTAATAAGAACCTTCTTTACATTATACTAAACAAAAATGTATTTCATAGATGCTAAATCTCCAAACATATATTTCAAATAGCATTGTGTAATAATTATGAGTTTGCATACAAAATTCTTTTTGATAAGCAAGACATAGCTATTTCAAAAAAGCTACACTACTTCTAGTTTAAATTGCATAACTTAATTGCAACTCATTTTTAGAACTGGATAAATTATGAATATATGTATCTGTTATTAGAGTTTTTTTATAAACCTGTCTCTCTAAATTACACCTAAATGCATAATTTCAATGGTATATGTAAATGATATGTATATATTTATATCAAGGTTTATTGGTTACTTTTTAATGCCTATTTTGTACTCGATAAGTTAAATTTTCTACATTGCCATTGTTAAGTAAACGCTAAATAGACTAATGGAAATTTTATTACGTATAGTTCAAACACTTTTGTGCTTAATCCTTTCTTGGTATGAAAAAGAATGATTTAATATGTGCAGCATTAAATATATAATGTAACGAATTAACGCCACTGTAAATATACCTGTAGGGTTTTATTTAATCTACTTTAAATTTTAATTACCAATTTATTCCAATTACTTCATTCTATTATTACGTGCAAGTTGTCTATTTTTGTCAACCTACAAGGTACACTTAAAAATAAATATTTTATATGTAATTCAGTTATGTTCAAAAGATTCGGTTTTCAAAATATTAAAGCTAATACGTCAAGACCTACTGGGTATAACAATACTTTTTTTTATTTAAACATTATTTGGAAATAAAAATTTAACAATGGCGTGTGTTGCAGTAAAATTGTAAAATATTTTTATTAGATACGAAAGGTTTAAGGTGTTATTAATAACTTCTCATACTTAAAATTTAAAAAATAAAAGGTGTTTTAATTCTACGCCTAACTATCTGCACCTGCCATTTCTCTCCCTAGAATTAATTTTAAATTGGAATTGTGTTATTGATTTGATTTTAGTGTGTACATTGGACAAATAAAAAAACCTGAGGTGGTCTTTCCAAAGTCCAAAAATCATCCAGGGATACATCTCCACGTATAATTGAGTTCCAGAAATTAGCCATCGCTATTTGTTCCGAGAAGCATGTCCGAGATCCTATTAATTTTGAAATAATTAGTCATAGTCAACAGCAAATTTTAACGAATGAATCCGTATATAGCACATTTCTGATGTGTGAGCATAATTTTTGTATTTATTTTTATTCCTGTATTTTAAGGTAAGTTATTTTAAATACTGTACATGCTACTTCATGACACTGACTAATAGTATTATCTAGAAGGCGCCATATTTTAGATATATATATGAATATAAGTTTAATATATAAGAAGTAATAAAATTCTGTCTAAGGATTATATTTTACTGTTACAATACTTTGTTTTACATTTTAGCTGCAAAGTTTGAGCAGAATAATAGTTTTACTTTTCATAATCAAAACCTTACAAATGTTTTAAGTAAGAGGACAGCCCTCTTGTAATATGTGTTGAAAATTATTATAGATGATTGTATTCACTGAGTATTTAAATTGGACAGCTAATCAGATGAAAGTGTCAGTGATGGCCTTATAAAGGCTTCATGAAAGGGTGAATCATGTGGAAGCGATTATTTTCATCCTTTTGCGTAGTCTACTATTCTAGGAAAGTTACAACTCACTATGGGCTCTAAGTTCTACTGGGGATACTTGAGATTTGAATGAATCCAGGTTACATGGAATTACTTTAAAACCATGGAAACAATGTATTCACACCACAAAAAATTTAATGAAACCTTTCTACCGTTGATTTAAACTTTAGTAACTTAATACACCTTACAACACTTAATACACTTAAATACTTACAACATTTGGAAATATATGTAAGGGAGTTCAAATCAACATTAAAATATATTATATAGATGATAAATTTCGTGTTACAGAGTTAGATGCCATAATCCTCCGAAATGCCTTTATGTAGATGAAATGTGATATAAGTAGTATACTTTGGCCGTTTCTGGGACAAAGCACCTGAGACCGGTTCTGGGACAAACCGTGTGAGACCGAATCTGGGACAGAATTGTTAGAGAGCGACTAAGAGTGTGAGTATGGGTGGTCAGAACCGCGACGCGCGAATCACCACGCATGTCATCGCTGTCCCGTCACCGCCACCGCGCAGACACCACGCGTTTTTATTTACCACAATTGTGAGTATGTATGTGTTTGTGATTTACTGATCAGATCTAAATAGACGATGTTGTTTACATGGTTGTTCTGGAGTAGTTGGTTGTTTTGGTCTACAAGTGTGATTGTGATCTGTTGAATCTTTCGTAAACCGCCCCGAAGAGGTATGTAATGTTTTTCTTGAGGTGATTGAGATATTTTGTAGCCGTGTGGTACATTAGGGGAAAAGGAGTAGAGGATTGCTGTCTCCAAATGTTTGTGAGAGTGAACATCATGATTGACAAGACTGTTGTTGACAATATTGCAGTGTATCTCGATGACATCAACGGCTCTGAGATTCGGTGGATTCGATGCAATTACATTTTCATTTGAGTTGAAGTAAGACGATTCTTTTTGTAAGTTTGTTGCATCAGATTTTTCAAAACCTAAGAGATCACTAACGGTTTTATCCAAGTAGAATTTAATTGGAGAATTAATTGATATTTTGTCACCATCTTTAAAGATCTTGAAATCGTCAGAATTTATACTAAGATTCAACGATTGTATGTAATCTCTGAAACTCTTTTCAAGTTTTTCAATGGTCCAGTAACCACATTGAAGTATCAGTGGTTTCGGAATGAAATGTATTTCCAAGTCCCAAAAATAGACTTTTGCATGTTGCAACAAGTTATATATGTTGTTCTCAGAGTAAAATCCAACAAGAGCCATATAATACTCTACGTTTGGATCCAAGTGGATGGGGTGTTCTAGATGGAGAGTCAGTACAGACTCAGTTCCAGTTAGTTTGAGTAATGGCATGGTTGCATTTGTTTATTTACTTATAATTCTATACAAGTTTTAGATTAAGTTACTACCATCATGGAAGTCTTCAAAACCTCTTTCCATATATTTTTTATTTCGTTGTTGAATTTTTTCTGCATGATGTATATCTTGCCTTCTAATTCACTCAATTGAACTTTGACAACCACATCATATGGCTCCACTGCTTTGCTCACTTGACCAATTCTCTGGTGGTTTTTCAGTAGGAAGCTGCCCCATATCTTTTCAGCATTTACGGTACTAGTGGGGGCAATCTCGATCGCATTTATTATTTTCTCCGATTTTACCAAATGCGATTCCAATAATTTCTTGACTTCGGATAAATCTTGTGAGACTTTTGATACATCACTTGCAAGCTCAATTATCTCGTCAGGAGAAGGGTCTGAATTGGGTTGAGTAGGTATTGATCCAATTTCAATTTCTTCTCCAAATCTGTTGAAAATAAAACCACGGTTTCCATGCATTTTTATTGTTTCTTATATTACGAAGAATATGTTCTCAGTCCTCACCAGCTGAATCTCGTCGTAGAACCTCCAGGCACAGATGTCCACAGATAGGAGGATCATCAAACCCCTGAATACGCTCTGAGTTATAAACCAACCCTTTTGACCCTAAATACCTGACTACTGCTATTGGAGGATTGACATCGCCATATGAATCAAAATAGAATTTCTTTTCACCACGTTTCACATAACACGTCCAGTGAGTACCACTAGATGAAAGGTCACCAAGATTTACAATACCACGATCAATATTTGTAGGTTTGTCTGGAAGTAACTGTCGCGTGAAAACACCTCTAAACTCATTAATGTTTAATATACCTGCTAATTGTTCTATTTTACCAAGAGACAGCGGGAAGATCTCTTTTTTTTATTCACAGACAACAATGCATCAAGCTTCGGACCAATACGTCGTTTCAACCCTCTACCCGTAGGGTCTTTTTCAATAATGGTGTCCAAATCCTCATCGACTAAACTCTTTAACCAAGGTATAAATTTTTCTCTCAGTAAAGGAGCCAACTTTCTTCTTATTAATGGAGAGATGAAGCGTTTACCTCCAGGAACTTACGAATCCACCATTTCCATAATTTCCTTCAAAAACCCTCCTTGTTTATTAGATACGAGTTGGTTGTAACTTAGAAGCAATTGTAAACCTTTTTTGTTCTTAACAGCTCTAGAAACGGCTTTGTGTTGCTCTCCAGAAAGAAGTATACTATCACTTCCGTGAGACAGCTGTTCATTAGATAATCTGATTACTATAGGTTTCCGTCTTTTGTACGCTGTATGAAGCTTACGTTTTTGAGCTTCGGATAGCCGAACTGTATAATTATACTGACTTTCCATTCTATACGCTTTCTTATATACAAAACACTGATATGAAAACAATAATTGCCCCTACTAATGAAAAAAAATAAATCAATTTTATTTTACTTTTTTGTTTTTTGTTTGTTTGTTTTTACAGGAATTTGATTATGTTTCGAGTAATGTCATATGAGAAATGTGCCTCAGATACAACGACAACATATGCTGTGGTGCCGCTGCTCCCCTGTGAGATTCAATAGCTTTTACAAAATCTAATTCAATCTGAATGTCACTTCGAGATCTGTCTGTTGTTGGTTGATGTAGATGTGTGTCAATTACAACCAAAGGTGAGTTATCAATAAATTCTTTCAGGTTTACTAACACGTTATTGTCTCCGAAGTTTATTTTTCGGAACCCCAGGTACTGATCGTACATGATCCTGTTAGATCCATACTTCTCTTTCATTACATTGTAGTGGAAATCATACATCAGTGTCTTTGATATGTCTAGAATACTCATACCTACGTAAATAGGTTTATTTAACAAAAGTTTTTTCTTACTAAAATGTACAGCAACTAGGTTTTCTGTAAAGATGGTTCGACTCTTAAAGTTCGGTTTGCTAACCCATCTTTCCACTAATTTGGATTTAGTACCCAAACGAATGTCCACAAGATTTCTCATATTTTCCATAGTTTTTCCAAAAACTGAGTTGTTCATTAGTTTGAAAAAGTCTTTCTCAAAATCATTTTTCGCCTTTGTACGCTCCATGGTATTCAGATTAATGTACGGTTGCAACCAATTGCTTTGACTGAAACTAAGAACTCTATGAACATGTTTTAGTTTCATTCCCAGACTCAAATAAAGCTTTAAATTTTTGTAGTGTACGACATACTTTTCTTTGCTGTAGAGAGTTGTCAGAAGCTTTGCCATTTTCGATCCTGGTGGTAGATCAGAGTGTACGTCGTGTAGTTCTTCAGGATATTCCAAATCAACTTCTAATATGTAGCCTGTGGGTGAATCGTCACTAACTTTCATTACATCGATGTCTGTACTGCTCCACTGAAAGTTTGCATATGGTAGTTTTACAGAGATTGCCCACCCATACAGGTTGTTTGCATCCAAGTACATGAGGTAGTTGTTTGGTTTCGATTTGTCGTAGTCTTTCATGTAGGGATTGTTTGCCTTCGCATATCTATGAGAACACTGTGAAATACCACCACGAATACCCTTTTCAACCATGAGTACCATATCGATGTCAGTCAATAGGGACAGTTCGACTTTTGTAATTTTTAGCATTGCGTTCCAAGCCAACCCAGGTGCTGTGAAATACCATGCAGGATCTAATTTGTATGTATTGAGACATACATCCCTGAAGTTTTCCATAACATCTGCAAGCAGCAAGACATCGGTTTCGTTATATAGCATTGTATATTCTTTCATGTTCTGAATGTTAAAGGCGGTCCATACATCGCACGCATGTTTGTAATCTTCATTTGTTATGTGTTGTTTATTCAGTCTATTGTAAAATTCTTCGTGACTAGGTAGTGATGTTTCACTATATTTTTCTATACTGTCCATGTAGTCGTAAGGATACACTCCTTTTCGTAGCAATAAATTGAGGTCCTTACCATTGTAATATGTTGAGATGTGTTTGAATTGAGATCTAGTCAGATTCTTTGCCAACCTATCGAGACTTTGTGACATGAACTTGAATGAATCGATGAATCGTAGTTCAATTCCACCTTACACACTGACCGTAAAGGAAATTGTACCGCTCCTCGTTGTTGGGTATCAATGATATGCGATTTTGGAACTTACCAAACTCTTTAATTAATAGGTGAGTGTCGTAACCTGCTAAATTGTGAATGAAAACAGGAATGAACCTAGGTTTTTTGAAATTTATGTTACACTTGTTGTGAGCTGCTCCTCTAAACAAACCCGTCAAATGGTTATGGTCTCTAACACGATCATCACCAAGAAAATTTCCACGATATGACACGTAGTAGTAGATTCAAACTTTTCCTGTTTCTCTTTTGTCATCAACTGCATGGGGACTATTGCTTCACTCTTGTAAAGTTCATTAATCCTTATCGACTCCTCAATCAATGATTTTACAAATACATGTGCAGCATCGTCTCCAAAGTATTTAATCGGTGGTTTGGAAAAGTCGTCCTCTGACACCCCATACATACAGAAGGAAATGGCATTATGTTTCTGATATTTAATATTGAACGACTGGTGATTACCATTACAATCCACTTTACATGGTTGACATGTTGAAATAGGTGCTAGATAGCATTCAAAGTCTGCGTAATACACAAAGGGCACTCTCATTGAGCAATTGAAATCTTTAAATCTAATTACAGTTCCTGGCTCTGGTAGTTCCAATTTCACAGCATCGTGTGTGTTACAGTCTTCTCTATGCTTGATGAGTAAATCCTCTCTCGTAAAGTGTTGCAAACACCTATTGCATATCCACATCTTATGTCCATTTCGTGAGATCTGTGAACTAACCAAACGGGACATATCTTTGATCCAGCATTAGTGAGTGTTTGTTTTTTCTCTGACAAACAGTAGATTAACATGTTTTTCCATCTCGTTATCAGTTATTCTCAGCGGGAATATATCGAACTTGTCATCATAAGCATAGACATTAACAGAAATTCCACTACGTCTTTCAAACTTTGCTATATCATCAAGTTCCATGGGGCATTCGCAAGTTGCTAGTGCATGAAGCAGCTCTCGTTTGAAAGGTTCGTAATTGCTCATTCTTTCTGGATGAACCTTAACTGGATGTAAAGCTGCCAGAATAGACCACATAAAACATTTCTGATCTTCGTTTTTTACATTAATAACAGCCTTTTTGGATTGAATCTGTTTTGGTAGAACCACATAGCTGGATCCGTGAAAAGGAACGTATCGGTTGACTCTGATCTCCAAGTCTTTCACACTTTTTAGTGACCATTGAGAACCGTTTGCCTCAAACTCCTCCATCTCAACCAACATCTTAAGTTTTGCTGAGTTATAATAGTCAGACAGAGACGTTGTCCAGTAAAGAATTTCATTTTTTGTTTTAAAGTTCATGACTTGAGTCACCTCCACATCGTTTATTATTTTCTTGAATTCAGCATGATAAACCATGTTTACCTTAAGATTTTTTTCTTTTACAGCTTCCTGAAGTTTTTCAACAACGAGTGGTTTGCATGTCTCAAGAAAAATTTTTGGATCTTTGATCCCACGTTTGTTCATAATCACATACGTTTTCAATCTTCCCGTGAATGCCGACTGGACTTCTGATATTTCATCAAGTATTGTCTGTGACTCCTCTGGAGTACGTACCGGAACCAGATGAGGTGTTGAAGGTGATTCTGTTTCAGACAGAAGCTGTCTCTCTTCCATGGTAGGGCTAATCGAATTCTCACTATTTATTGTACTAGTCGGTGTCTCACTAATAATCTTTTTCACACCTGTAGGAATCTTTTGTGGTCTAGTCGGTTTTCGGATCATCGCTTCAAGAGCTATGTCGTTTGTATTGACCTTCGGTACTTGTTATACTTCCCTTGGTCGTTTTGGGTATTTCTTTACCAGCATGTTGATATCTGGAGTAGGTGCTGGCAGTCTTGGTGTCAGTCTCGTAATGGGTAATATTTCACTCCTGTATCGAGGACCTACATGAAGTGCTGACAAACGGATATGGAGTTTCGATTGTTTGTGACGGTTTGAGTTGGATGACTCTATTGGTGTTTCACAAATCCAACACATTTTACTTTTAGGAGCTGGTTTGATTTCCATGTTTTTCAGACGTTCGTTATATGTCATACCACGCTGGTTTCTGGCACATTTTTGAGATTTTTGGTGCCGAGCCATGTTGGAAACCGTTATTTCCTTACTGCATTTTGGACATGGTTTCTTCTGGGGTTTTGTTTGAGCACGTACATCGGTCGGACTAAGCACGTTGTATGTTGGACTCTCTGGGAAATGTAGTGGTGAATTGTATATAGGACTATATGGTATATGCAGTGAATAGTCTGACTTATCCGGAACTTCAAATGGCGGTGGACCAAGTATTGATATAATTTTCGATGAATCGGGGTGTATCCTTTTTACTGGTGGTTCAAACTTTGGAGCGTCAGCTGTAGATGGACCAATTATAGTTCTAATTTTGGAATAGAAATATGGAGTGTCTAACATAGACAAATAAAAATCAGCAATCGCGTCTTGTTCTTCAGGTCTGAGATTTGAATAGGACTCTGGAAACATAGACATATCAAAATCAGCAATCACGTTCTGGAATTGATTGTCACTCACAGCCTCAGCGTAGTTTTCCAACATACACATATCAAAATCCAGAGTTTGTCTGTCTAACGTGGACATGCATTTCTTTGTTATTTGATGGCGGGACATGGAGGAGTTCCTGACTTCAGCACCACACCTTGAACATACTTGTTTCATCGAAGGAGGTTTTTCATTGAATCCGTTGGAAGAAGCATAAGCTGGTGGATTTGACGCTGACATACACTTATTTGTTTTTTGGTGGCGGGATAGGTTAGATGCAGTAACCTCTGCTCCACAATTCGGACATTTCTTGACTGATGATCTTCGAAGACCATCCGTAGCAATTAGAAATGCTGTTTGTTTGCTAGCAGGAGAAAACGCCATTATTATAGAGCTGGCTACTCTCTTATTGTATGGGCGATTGACGATGGAAAAGGATGAGGTATGGATGGATGAGAATAGGAAGAGGAGTAGGAAGAGGGTGGGTGTGTGGGATGAGTGGAAGGAAAGATGAGAGCATTATTAATACATTTGACTCTAAAAGGAAGAGGAGCAGGAAGAGGGTGGGTGAGTGGAAGGAAGGATGAGAGCATTATTAATACATTTGACTCTGAACTAGAACATAGTTTTTTGTACCTCTTTTTCATAAAACGATCCTATTATTTCCTCACCAGACTGGTCTGCGATTTTGTAGGTAACAGGGCAAGTTTTGTTGACAGCCACAATCCGAAAAATTTCTCTTGTCCAATTTCTGCGGTATTTATTTCCAAATACATCTTTCTTTATAGTAATTCTTACGCGGTCTCCAACCGAAAGTCTGGGTCTGAATACTAGACATCGTCCAGTGTTTGCGTACATGTTTCTTAAAGTTTGTTCATTGCTTGAATTCACTTCTGATGGGCTCATCTTTATAGTGCTATGAAATTTACTGTTATATTGACGTAGAAGCTTCTGTAAATGTGACACCCATCTAAAAGAGTTTTGAATTTCAAAGTGCACTTTCATTTTTTCATTGAGAGTTCTATGGAAACGCTCTATAATGGCACTTTTTTCCTCATTTTCAGTATGGTATAACTTTATTTGATTTTTGTGTAAAAACTCTCTAAATTCCTTATTAACAAATTCTCGTCCTTTATCCGTGTGAAGAAGGTTCGGGGGTTTGTGACCAACCAATTTCGCTCTTCTTAATATTTTACCAAACGATTTAGTAACCTCTTGTGAGCTTTTAGTTTTTAATGGTTCTGACCACGCATATTTTGAAAACGTATCTGAATCCATCATTTTCCTCTGAAAACCTAATCATTACAACAAGGTCTGCAGCCCACAAATCATCAATACCCAAAGTTACAATTTTTCTCTTAGGGAATCGCTTAACCACGGGTTTATGAACCTCTAATGCTCGAAGCAGGATTTCTTTCCGACTTTTCTGCTTCATTCATACTATCCACAATACACTTACAGTATACCAAACTAGTAATTTATAAGGTGCGGTGTCTCGCGCGGCGCGGCGGTGACTGGACAGTGACGAGGCGATTACCGATTGTTTGTATACTTATAGAAACAACACGCGGTGTCTCACACGGCGCGGTGGTGGTGACGGTTCAGCAGTCGCGCGGCGCGGTGCTGATGAGGCGCGTGCCAATTGCTTGGCGGTGACGGTTCAGCAGTCGCGCGGTGCGGTGCTGACGAGGCGCGTGCCGATTGCTTGTATACTTACAGTAACAACGCGTGGTGTCTGCGCGGTGGCGGTGACGGGACAGCGATGACATGCGTGGTGATTCGCGCGGCGCGGTTCTGACCACCCATACTCACACTCTTAGTCGCTCTCTAACAATTCTGTCCCAGATTCGGTCTCACACGGTTTGTCCCAGAACCGGTCTCAGGTGCTTTGTCCCAGAAACGGCCAAAGTATACTACTTATATACACTTGGTAGGTTTGAAAATAGTTTGTTATCTTGTTTTATACTACTAATGGATAAGGGTGTTCCATCAATTAAATTTTGAAGATAGTTTTCAAAGCGCCTGCATATCGTTAACTGCAATTAAATGACATCTGCGTGTATTAAATATCCAATCACAATTTGAAGGCACTAAGTTATGATGTATATTCGCCTTTAAAATACACTTCTAGTTGAAATTAAAGCATGAATGTTAGACCCCTTTATAATAAGTTGCATGTACTTCTAGCATGCGTCTTTTTAATATTTTGTTGTGGTTTGCAGGACACCTCATATTACAAAAAATATGAAATCTTCCATAATTCACTTTATAAATATGAGCAGTAATGACCATTATTAAGAAATGTTCATTATTTCTTAATTGTTAATTTAATTAGGGTGTGTTTGTAAAATTAAATAGATTTTTCATCATAACTTACATATTACTACTATCGCAAGCTATGATTTTATTTTTGTTACAATTACTCTAAACTGTATCAACAAATCCTAATCCCAATAATATTATAAATGCGAAAGTGCCTTTGTGTATTTGTTTTGATTTCACGCAAAACTATTCAAACCGTTTACCATGAAATTGGGCATTCAGGTATTCTTAGGGTAAACGGTATTCTAAGGGTCCCGGGGAAGAATATAAACCTATTCTTATTTATAAAATCCCTCTGGTTATTACTACGCCCAACTGGACTTTAAAGTAGCAACAAATTCTCATTCCGGTATCTAAAGGTATGAAATATTACTTAAAAGAGCATTTCTAACTTCATAAAATGTTTTGTGTAGATCTTGTTTATTATTTTCAATTTGTTTACATTTACAGTGAGTACAAATATTTTAACGTTCCAAAAAGATCTTATACTGAAAATAAGTTATAATAATAAAAAATTGTTGTTTGTTTAACAAAGAAAACTTTTTAGATATACATACAGATTTTATATTGCTTTAATTGAAGCAAGAATACAATGCGAATGCGGCATCAGAAGTAAATTATGATGACCCGAAGTAGACGCTTTTTGACTGAAGTAGACCTTTCAGATCTGCATATACATTTTCTCGATTAGGGCAAAAATGCAAACGCTACGACGCCAACGGAGATAACTTGAATCGGAAGAAGTTTACAAGGGCCATAGGTACACACTTATAAACCAAAAAAAGCTTCTCAGACCGAGTATGTATAATTTATTACGTGGAAACGAGAAACCCTCTTTTATTGCTTGCGAAATATAATTATTTACAACCAGAAATGCTTTTTACGAGCTAAACCTGAAATAAGAACCAGTGGGAATTGTGTTTAGTTTTAAACCTCTTGGCCATGGACACTGAAATATTACGTACCACATACTTGTTTATTTCTGATTAGAAACTATTAATAGGTCTCCTCGATTCTGAATCATTTGTAGTTTCAGTAAGATTAATACGGAGTTAGTAATCCTCCACTCTGGCCTTAATATTTTATGTTTTACGGAAATAGTTAGAGATATTCATTAAAATACTATGGAATGTTGGATATAAACAGGTTTATTTAATTCTTAATCGTAAACAAATTTTAACTCTTAAACTTCAGGACTGTAGTATCTTGCATTGAATATCTATAGTATTCAGGAGACTATTACGCCATTATAAATGATATGGAAATGACGTACCTGCTATTCGATAAGAAATTGCATGCAAAACAGCACGTAAATGTAAATAATACAAAGTTATTGGTGTGAAAATTAAAATACTTTTTCTAGTTTTTAAGCAATAACCATGACGGAAAAATGTTTTCCCATAAATTTGGTTTCAGGTAAAATTGCATAATTGTGTACTGCGTGGCCATATGTCCTTCTTTGAAATCATGGCATACAAATCTAACTATATATATTTTACAAACACACCATAATTAAATTAACAATTAATAAATAATGAAAATTACATGATGGTCATAACTGCTCATATTTATAAAGTGAATTATGGAAGATATCATATTTTTTATAATATGAGGTGTCCTGCAAACCATAACAAAATATTAAAAAGACGCATGCTAGAAGTACATGCAACTTATTATAAAGGGGTCTAACATTCATGCTTTAATTTCAACTAGAAGTGTATTTTAAAGGCGAATATACATCATAACTTAGTGCCTTCAAATTGTGATTGGATATTTAATACACGCAGATGTCATGTAATTGCAGTTAACAATGTGCAGGCACTTTGAAAACTGTTATCTTCAAAATTTAATTAGTGGAACGCCCTTATACATTAGTAGTATAAAACAAATTAACAAACTATTCTCAAACCTACCAAGTGTACATATAAAATTTCATCTAACTATATATATATATAGTTCTTTTGATATTAAATATTTTGCTTCCTGAAGAAGTGGGTATCAAATCCCACGAAATATAGAAGCTTTATATCTTCGTTTTTCGTTTAAATAAGTGAAATACTATTTATTTACGATTACTTACACGTTGGATTTATTGTACCCATAGTGTCACATGTAACTGGATTAAATGAGTAAGAAAATGATTACGCTAAGACTTGGTAGTATCAACTACTTCATTCTCCATCACTTTCGGGGATGTCATGTTGTGATCAAGCATTCCTTTCAAGTATGCGGTGTTCACTGCTGCTTAGTCCAACGCCTAGTAACGGGATAATACTGACGTTTTCTTTAGCTTAACTTTTAGTAATCCCAAAACAAATTCACACTCAAAGACCTTGAATTAATAGAAAAGTTATCTCAGGCTTAGATTTGCTGTGTTGAGTTCGTTGGTACAACAAGTTTTTCCAAAAAGGATGGAAGCAATATATAAAATGAGTCGTCGAATACGTCTAAGGGTAGAGGAGTTAGACAAACCGACTGTAAACAAGGTGATGGACGCTGTGCATCTCAGTTTATCTTGTAGATAGATTCCTCTGGACTATTGCGATGGATAAACTGATAAAAAAATAAATTCATTAAAAAATTGATGTTTGCATTGTTCGATGTTAATCTTGTACTGTATTTTTTTCATTATTAGTATTGCACTAATTGTATTCATCTGTCTCCTTTATACGTGAAAAAATTAATCTCGTAAATTAAAATGCATAATTAAATTATTATAAGGTATTGCATAATGAATTAAAACATTATTTGGTTAAACTAAGTAATATTATAAATATTTAATGACATAAGTGAATCGATCTACAGGAAATTCGATCTCTGAATAAATTAAGATAGCTTTACGAGATTCCTTTTAAGACCTAAATAGGTGGGAAAAAATACCAGATATGGCAAAATTCCCAATGGTTTAGCCCCCCAAGCGTCTAAATTTGAAGAAGTATTCATAAGAAAGGCATTGATTAAGAAACAGTCTGAATTTTTAGTCACGTGTTCAAAGTAAACTTCTTATCGCTATCAAAGGTTTAAAAGTCCGTTGTTTCAGATATACCAGCTGGTGTGAAAAAAATCTGATGTAAATATGGGTTGTATTATTATTTTTTGATCTAGTGATTTGTTGAAATGAAATGTATAGATAAATTCTATGTGTGAGTATAGTTTTTTATTGGTTATTTGTTTTAGTCTTCTGATTAACAGAATACTTTAAAATGAATCGTATCAGAGGAAGAATGTGAGTTACAATAATACTACTCTGGCCTTATTTTTCAACTGATAAATATTTTTATTGGCTGATATTTGCCCCATGTGATCAAGAACCTTTATCCTAATTACACAGTTCACACTAACCTCACCAAAGAACTCTTGTTACATTTATATTTAATATATATTTTTTAATATTTTTATATGTTATATTAGTATTAGACGTTAAAATTTATATGTTATAATATGACGTGAAAAATTTATTTGAACGGCTTAGCAAATTGAAATATATTGTACTGTGTAACAAACAGTTAATAATACAATAAATTTATAAATATAATTAAAAATCTAATTTGAAAAATGACATCAGACTGTCCTTAAATGTTATCGTACATTTTGTTAAGAATATGATTCTAATGGCTTAATATTTGCCTTGGATGTCAGAGGCACTTTTATAAAATGGCAAAACGCAGACACGTTAGACCTGACGTACCGTCATAGCCTCGACACATTGTTCTCTTGTGACCACGTTTATCACACCATCCTCAGGTTTGTTCTCACTTACATTTAGCCTGTGTTGTGTATGACACCCGGCAAACAATCGTACAAGTATTATCCGCGATATTCTGCATACCAGTGATTTCACTGTGCTGTGACAGATTCTGATACCTTTTTTCGGATATAGTGAACAATCTACATAAACATATATATATATATATATATATATATATATATATATATATATAAGATTTTATACATATATATGTTTATATATGTGTACCGATTGTATTAAATTGTAATTCTGGGGTAACTGGATTACCGGTGGAAGGAGTAGGCCCAGAAGAATGATAAGGACTGGACAGTACAAAAGAGGCTTCTATCAGCGAGGCGCGCATCACAGATGGGAACGAAATTGAGAGGTGGGGTGAGGTAGACGTGCCGTACCTCCCGTCTCAGTTGATCAGTAGTAGCAGTAACGAGTAAAGTCTTTGAAAGTGCTTAGAGTTATTCTTGCTAATCGTCATCGAACCTGCGGATGCTTTCAGCAATATAAAAATTCTAACACTGAAAAGAAGTAATATTTTAATTCTCTAACATTGAAGAATTATAAATTCTAACACTGAAAAGAAGTAACATTTAATGTAAAGTCAAGAAAATTAGTCACAAAATAAAATTGAATTTTAAAGATAAATTAAAGTGAAGATTTGCCAGATCAGATTAGAGTGTGAAAGTTTTGGATTTAGAAAATAGAATAAAGAATAAAAGACAAGCTGTAAGAACTTTGTAAATTTTTTGAGTGACGAACATATTGCAAGTTTGAATTTATAAGTCATCAAGAAGTTTTTATTTTAATATTATATCCAGTAGTTATTTTCAAGAAGAAGTTTTATTTTAGTTTGAACTTTATTTATTTCAGAAGATTTTCTTTTCCTTTTTGAACCTTTACAAAAGTTTAAATTTCAAAGCTAACCCCTCATGTGCCAGTAAAACGGTACATATTGTATATATACGAGGGTCGTCCATAAAGTGACCGCCGTTTGGGCGTAGCGCGATAAGTAGTGTGGGTAGCGCCGCCATTCTCACATCGGCGTGCGCAGCCGTTCAGTACGCTTCTAGCTGTGCAAGGGAGAGCATCGTGCGATCGCGCGTTCTTTTGTTACAACGTAAAAACATGAGCGCCGTGATAGAAAATCCCGCCAAGTGTGAAGTGCGTGGTGTAATAAGATTTCTGTGGTCGAAAAGTTACACAGAAGCTGAAATTCATCATGAATTGAGTGCGGTGTATGGCCCAAACATTATGAGCGAAGGTGTAGTCCGTCAATGGGTTCGTTTTTAAAAAAATGGAAGAACGAACGTTCACGATGAAGACCGGAGTGGTAGGCCATCTCTCGTCAGTGATGACTTGGTAAACAAGGTGGATGAGAAAATTCGCGAGAACCGTCGCTTCACAATCTCGGAACTTTCAAATCATTTTCATGAAATTTCTCGTAATCTTGTGCATGAGATAGTGACAGAAAAGCTAGGCTATCACAAGTTTTGTACTCGTTGGATTCCTAAAGTGCTCACCGATTATCACAAAATGAAAAGAATGGTTTCTGCCATAGACTTTCTTACTCGGTATGACGTTGATGGAGAAACATTTTTGAACAGGATCGTTACAGGAGATGAGACTTGGGTAGCCTATGTGAATGCCGCAAAAAAACAACAGTCAATGCAATGGGGTCATACCGCTACGCCAAGCAAGCCAAAGAAAGCTCGCCAATCTTTTTCAGCGAGAAAATTGATGGCTACAGTTTTTTTTGGGATGCTAAGGGTATCTTGCTCGTTGAATTTATGGAACGTGGTACGACCATTACAGCTGCAGCTTACTGTGAAACCTTACAACGGCTACGACGAGCGATTCAAAACAAGCGTCGTGGTCTTCTGAAAACTGGTATTGTGTTTGTCCATGACAACGCCCGCCCTCATACCGCTCAAAGAACAACAGAACTTTTGGAAAAGTTCAAATGGGACGTTTTTGACCACCCCCCTACAGCCCGGACTTTGCTCCCAGAGATTTACATTTTTTCCCCGTACATGAAGCGGTGGCTTGCATCTCAGAGGTTTGCGAGTGATAAAGAGGTTCAAAACGCTGTGACAGGTGGCTACGTTCTCAGGCGGCAGTTTTTTTTTAAAGACGGGAAAAATATAGAGAAGTAGAGAAGTAGAAAAGTAGAGAAAATCTGTAGTTTTAACATTTATATAATACACTTTTTTTATCTCAACAAGTTTATTTTTTATTCCAAAACGGAGGTTACTTTGTGGACGACTCTCGTATATATATATGATTTTATACATATATGTATATGTTTAGATACATATAAGATTTATATATATATATATATATATATACATATAGAGCCTATATGTTAAGAAGTATTTTTGATTATTGCAAATGGTTATGTTAATTTTTAAACTTTTTGAAAACTGTTTGGGTAAAAAACGTTTACAAGTTAAAGTATTTTCTTCTTGAGTGTGTATACGACAGCTTTCATTTATTGACAAGCTACGAAGCTGCACAAACAATGCCTAAACATTTTACTCATGTAATAATATGCCTATTCATCAAAAGAGTAAATTTTTTTTTCTCATTTACGTCAAATTAATATTCATGATAGTAATAAATCAATCAAGAAAAATCTCTGTTGCATGGCAGATAAGAATGGCCACGGACAGGGAGAAATTATTCAATTACATTGAACCTATTCTTGTCAACCAAAGAAAGTAGGTATCATATTATTGTATTATTTTTTCCTTGTCCACCGCATCCATCAGTGAAAACATACAAATTTTTTATGCTTGTGGGCAGAGTCTCAATAAACTCATTCAAAAATGACGCAACCTCATTCCATCCTTTTCTAGCCATACCTTCATGGTACACATAGATATTTGCTTTACCTGTTTTTAAATCATGCATACTCAACACATTTACGGTGAGTTGTCTCAAATAGAACATCTCTTGGATAGGAATGTTTGGAAGATCCAGGTTTTGCATATAATCAATGCAAACTCCGAGTCTTCGCTGTTTTGTACTATTTTTGTGACTTCATCAATTTTGTTGAAACATTTGTTGGCTCGTTTGATATGAACCAATTTTTCAGCAGCTGCTACAAGCTTAGCCCTGTCATTTAACCGAACGCTTTTAATTTTTATACCAAGTTCCTCACATGTGACACATGTGTCTATTTGTGGCCTGTCAAATGAAAATCCATACTTTTCTTGGTAAATTTTGTAATAATAGTTGTATTTTATATCGTGTGCTAAATCTGGCCGTTTTTTTCAAAAAAGCTGTATGCATAAGTTTAATATTAAGTCTTTCACTATGATACCTGACAACTCTGTTACTGTATCGCGACTCTTTTAAGGGGAATTGTTCGATATGTTTTGTATAGTTCTGTCTTTTCACACGAGCTTCCCTAATAACATCACACTGGGTTTTATAGCATGAACACCCTTTCTTCTCTTTAAAGGAACTTCATCATTATCTGGCATTGTAATAAAAAGAAACTTATTACAATGATTAAAGAGATTTAACACTCACAGCCACATCAAACAAACATAATATCACTTAATCACCTGAGGATAAAAAAGAATATGGCAGTCAGCTGATCTCTGTTTGTTGGAGAAACCACACTTGTACAGTACATGTGTGGTTTCTCAAGTAAACTCATATTTCAGTTACCTATATTTTTCTATACTGTTGGTGTATAAGTGTTATTTCTCCTACAAATGATATCTGTAGCCCAAAAGTTGGCATAAACATGAAAAACTCGAAATCGATAACAAATGGATATGTGTGGTTTCTCAAATAAGTGATTCATTTAGAACGAGAGTTGCAGCCTTTTGCCATGGGGGCGTAGTGCAATGAGCATTGTGGACTAACTAGTCAAGGGCGTATTGACTAGTCAAGGGCGTATCGCCTTAGTTTTTTTACCTGAGTAAATTTTAACACAGTTTTTAGGTTAATTTAGTTTTATGTTCATACGTTTCAACGATAATGTTTTGAATGCAGTAGTAGTGAATATACTAAAATACTGCATAGCTTTTAACACATAACACCCTTTGATTGTTGTGGTATATTATAATCATATTACATGTACTACTCTACCGCATGAACTCTTATATAACTCCTGACCACATTGCTCTCACACGTTATATTTTTCATCTTATGAATCAAATAAACAATAAATCTCTTTGAAGGAGGAGCTATTAGAAAAAAACAGTTTTCTATTATTTTATAAAAGAAAACCCACAATAATCCAATAATTTTTATTTTTTCACACTTACGATATCGATTTAAAATCAGTTCTACCAACACATTGAATGGACAAAAATGGGGAACCCTTTATCATGTTTTATTGCAAACATTTTCCTAGCTAAATTTGAGTGAAACGCGAATCAAAATATGACTTATTTCTCCATAGTGTTGTTACGTTATGTTGATGATATTTTCGCCATATCTAACAAAAACCAATAACTTCAAAATTTTATTAACCATCTAAATACATTTTATCCAACTATTAAATTTACTTGTAAAATTAAAACTAATTAATCATTGTAAATTTTTAGATGTATTAATGAAAAAGAATAATGGCGACATAGAAAATAACATTTACAGAAAACTCATTTATCCTTGGGAATATATATCTTAATGTGGTCCTTTGTATATCGAAAAAAAAAGGATTTAGAAAACATGTTGACATGAACAAACAATTTTGCAACGGAAATAAGATAAATAATCTAATTGTAAATCCACAAGATAAGATTTTAGATGAATATAAAAGTAGAATTTACAAAACTAACTGTACAGATTGTGATAAGATTTACATTGCACAAACAAAAAGAACCATTGAAAAAAGATTTAAGCAACACGAATCACGCCTTCCACGCCGTCACGATCTGAAACCAAACCACCCTATCCACGATGAGACCGTGCTCGTGAATGCCTACATTGAAGAACTGGCAATCCGACACAACATCCGTGTCATAAACTTCAATGACATCGGCCGTAGGTATTTTACGAGACACGGTCAGCATCTTTCAATGCGGGGCAAGAAACTACTGGCGAGGATGATCGTGGGCGGCCTCGTACTCCCGGATTCTGCCGGTGCAAGACTTGAGACGCGTTCTCCACCACCACTCCTAGTGACTGCCCCAGCAGTGGCCGTCTCTCCCCCCATCTTGCCGACGTCTGCTGCTACTCACAAGGAATTCTGTTTTGCCCCTCGGCGGTCATCTGGTCTCCAGCTACTCACGTACGCGGAGGTGGTCAGAGTACCTTCTACACCGGGAGGTCCGGGACAGCCTGCGCCTCCACAAACACAACTGCATGATGCAAACATTTCACACCAAACTGTTTTTTTAGGGACTCCACTTGCCAACAACAGACTAAATTGACAGACACCTCTCCATCAAAACAAACAACCACTTCAAAACTTCTTAATCAAAACAATTCAGTCCGACTGCTTCACCAAAACGCCCAATCAGCGAGAAACAAACTGGAGGAACTGCAACTCATTTGTGAGGACGAAAAAACAGATATCCTCGTTGTGACCGAAAACGGTTTCACCGACAGAAACATTGCCCTCTGCAAAATTCCAAATTTCACTTTGGCCAACGCATTCTGTAGACAACTCTCCAAAGAAGGGGGTGTCGCCATTTTTATGAAGGAAAATTTTAAGTTCAACCTTTTTCCAGTCAAGGAAACCGTGGAAAAAGATTTTGAAGCAGTTGGAGTCAAAATTTACACAAAAAAGTCAAAATTAATCGTCGTTGGCGTTTATAGGTCTCCCAACGGGAACGAAGATGTTTTCATGTCAAAATTTGAAGCATTGCTGACAGAATTGACTATCCAGCAACTGAACTTCGTTCTGATGGGTGATTTTAACATCGATGCGATGAACCAAACTCATCCGTCGACTAAACGCTTTGTCGATATGCTACAATGCTTTGGCTTGGAGTTGCTGGTCAAAACTCCAACGAGAGTGACGCCAACAACACAATCTGCTATCGACAATGTAATTTCAAATCTCCCAAATGTCGAAGTGTCCGTGATCAACACAGCAATCGCGGATCATTATGGCCAAGAGGCTATAATTACAGGACAACAAATCGAGAGGGAGCCCAAAATTAACAAAACAATAAGAGACATAAGGCCTAGCAACATTGCTCTCCTAAACGCCTCTCTTTTTAAAGAACAATGGCATTTTCTAAATTCAAGCCAAACTGTAGAACAGCAGTTCCAGGCATTCAATAATTGCCTAAATTTCCATCTAAATCTTTGCTGTCCTACAAAAACAATTAAAATATGTCAATAAAAGACAAGAAATACTTGGATCACGAAAGGAATATTGGTTTCAAGAGATAAACTAAAATTCCTTTTCGAAATTTATAGATCAGATTCAAATGAAAATTTCAAAATTTATTACCGAAACTACAAAAGAATTTACCGAAAAGTGATCCAAGCCGCGAAATCATATGATGTCTCAAAAAAAAATTCTTTCTTCTAAAAATGTTTCTAAAACTGTTTGGGACATTATTAACAATAAAAATAAAGCTCACAAACAGATCAAAATTAAAATTGGAGATACCTTGGTGCAGGATGAAGCTGAGATCGCCCACGAGTTTAATAGATTTTTTGCGTCTGTTGCTTGTGGGCGAGGTCCTCGACCGTCAGAGCCCCAGGTTACTCACACGCGAAGACGTAGTCCAGTAGAATCAATGATAATGGCACCTGTACTTGAGGAAGAGTTGGAAAAAATTATTCAGCAGCTCCCGGCCAAAAAATCAACCGATCTAAATTTATTGTCCATGTGGATTTTGAAAAAATGTGCCAAGCATATTGTGAGCCCTCTGACTCAATTGGTAAATCTGTCTTTTCAAACAGGAGTTTTCCCCTCCCTCCTGAAAAATGCTAAAGTACACCCCATTTTCAAAAAAGATGACCCATGCTCCCTTAACAATTATCGGCCTGTCTCTATTTTGCCAACTGTGAGCAAGATTTTCGAAAAACTATTTTTGACAAGAATGCTTTGTTTTCTTAGCAAACACAACCAGCTCTCTGAAGACCAATTTGGCTTCAGAACGGGAAAATCGACGGTAGACGCTGTGGTGAGTCTGGTCGAAATGGTTGTTGAGGGGTTAGAGTGTCGGAATCCCACCATAAGTGTGTTTCTCGACTTATCCAAAGCATTCGACTGTGTTGACCATAATACACTTCTTGACAAACTTGAATCTCATGGCATTCGAGGTGTGCCCCTGCTATGGATTAAATCATTTCTAAGTCGTAGAACACAGACTGTCCAAATTACAAATCACCTTTCAAGTCCATTGGATTTGAGATATGGAGTTCCCCAAGGCTCCATCCTCAGTCCAATCCTTTTTCTGGTCTATGTCAATGACATCGAGTCATCACTTCTGTACGGGAATCTCGTGCAGTATGCTGATGACACGACTCTCTGTTTTAACGAAAAATCAAAAGAAGTTTTGGAACAAAAAGCTTTTGTTGACCTTAACAACTGCGTTCAACACTTTCATAGCCTCAACCTGACAACAAATTCCACAAAATCTAATTTTCTGAATTTCGCCCTGCGGTCAATGGACGTTGGGTGTGGACCTTCCGTCATGCTGGGAGACTCCACATTAGAAGAAGTTTACTCCTCCAAATTCCTTGGTATATACCTTGATCGAGGTTTGACATGGAATGTTCACATTGATTCAGTTTGTTCAAAATTAGCATCTGGCGTTTATGTTTTAAGATCTTTAGCTAAATACTGCCCAAGTCAGGTGCTGATGGCGGCGTATTACGGCCTGATTTACCCACACCTTTCCTACGGAGTGATTTTGTGGGGAGCTTGTTCAAACAATCAAATTTTGAGAGTTTTCAGGCTTCAAAAGAAAGCGATCAGAACAATCGCCAACATGAACTTCAGAGAGTCGTGCAGACCTGCTTTCAAAAAATTGCAGCTGTTGACTTTGCCATGTCTCTATATCTTGGAGGCAGTTTTATTCTGTAAGTCAAAATGTGCCCTGACTAGGGGCCGTGACGTGCATGAATATGAAACGAGAGGCAGAGACAACTACCGTTCTGGGCGACACAGAACGGTGGTTTATGAACACCTGCCCTCGCAGGCAGGTGTCCGTTTCATCAACAGTTTGCCTGATTCCATGAAAAACGTACAAACGCCCAAGGCGTTAAAAACTCGTCTGAAGCGCTTTTTAGCATCTAAAGCATTCTATAGCGTCGACGAGTTTTTGAATTATAGTTGGGAGACCTCCAATTTAGAAGACTGACACTGGCGTTGGCGGTGGAGAGAATTGGCGAGTAAGTGGTATGGATGAATGTAACGATTGTATGTCTGAATGTGGTATTGTGAACGAATGTAAAAATTTTAGATTTATTCGGTATGACCTTTGCCACATAATTGTATTATTATCAACGGCAATAAAAGACTTGACTTTGACTTTGACGAAAGATATTATAAATACGGACAAACTGAAAAATCTGCTATTGCCAATATTTCATATTCATATGAAACAAATCACACCTTTAAAAACTTCACATTATTAAAAGAAGTCCATAAACAACGACGCTTATAATACATTGTACATATATACAAAAATATAAAGATAAAATATTAATCAATGATTTTGGACCGATTAAAAATTCACCTTTCCTTTAAAATATAACTAAACTCTTTGGGCCAAAACCTTTACACATATACTAATATATATTTTGTTTTACTTTTAACCATATCAATTTTAAATTAAGTTCTACTCAGCTTGTAATTGTTTTAAATTGTTGATTCACACCTGACGATGGCATCTTTGATGTCGAAAGGCCTCGTGAGAAAATATAAAAATTATTGGATTACTGTTATAAAATAATAGAAAATAAATATCTGGTTTAAATGTATTATAATAAATACACAAATATCTGAGTTATTTCCTACCATTTTACATTTTACTACCCCACTTCAATTCACATATTCAATAAAATTAAAAAAATGATCATTCATAATTTATTGTATAATTTAATACACGCATGTATCTTGGCAACTACTGGTCATGCTCTTCTCACACAGTTTAGTCAATATGTTACGATACGAACGATGACTATGTTATGTTTTAATTACTTCATTTGTAACAACCTACATATGATATATCACCTGTTTTATGTTCTGTGTTTGTAGCATTGCTAATTCATTAATAAATATATTGTTATCGACCTAAAATATCATATTTAAATGTTGGTGAAATCCTGAATTGTTAGAAACTGCCAAATAAATGTTGTAAACGACTGCCTCTAGTGATTTGATTCATGCCAGCCATATGAATATACTCCACAAACCAAAAAAATTCTTGGACTGCAACCCTTTTCAACTATAAGTTTTACTATCTGTAACATATATCGTGTTTGTAGCTGACATAATAAAAATAATCCTTTCAACGTTTTCGCAAGAAGTAGGTGACCAATGAAATATTATTTACTTATTTGTGTAGTATTTACTTGTACTCAACAACAACAAGTACTGTTTGATGTACAGCATAATTTTTTATTTCAAAATTGTTCATAGTTCATCAACAATGGGTTTGTGAATTGAGAAAAAATTTTAATTGCCATCATATTGAAATGGCGTACCAAGTTAGGTAACAAAATTATCAGATATATATACATATTAATGTTATGAAAATATATTTATCTAATAGGTATATATATATATATATATATATATATATATATATATACCCCCCCACAAACCCAATATATATATATATATATATATATATATATATATATATATATATTTTTTTTTAATAGATATATAAAGTTAAATTTTACTTAACGCATCTTGTGGGAACTATAATAACTGTCAAAAGCGCAAACAAACAGAAATTTCACCAAAAGTTTATCTTTCATATATATAAATATATAAATAGATAAACTTTTGGGCGAAATTTCTGTTTGCCCATGAACGACCATGCTTCTTAAAAAAAAAATAAATTTGTCTTTTAAACTGTCCATTCGACCGATCATTTCAAAAATTTGTATGTATTGGTACTTTTCCAAGTAGAAGGTTTATATGTTATGCCCATTAGTGTAACTTACCACGAGGTGGTGCAGCAAAATATAGAATTTATCAAAGCGCCTGCACATTATAAACTGCAATTACGAGGTAGTTCCGTATATTAGATAGCCAATAATTGAAGGCGCTTAGTTTTGATGTATATATGTCTTTAAAATACATTTCTGGATGAACTTAAAGCTTGAGTGTTAGACTACGTTATAATAAAGTAAATGTACGTGTACAATGGCTATAAACATACACTATGCAAAGATTGTATTGATCATGGCAAAAAGGTAAACTCTACATCGGCGTTAGAAATATTATTAACTAGAACCAGAAGTGCTCATAAACGGACAAAGCTTACGGAAGCCGCGGGGAACAGATAGTAGGTGTTTATAACTTTTGAACGGAGACGTTTATGGGTTATAGGGGTAATGTTCTGCGAAATTATGCCGAAAGTTTTGGCAAGTGCTAGCATGAGAACGAATACAAAAACCTTATTTTGTATACAATATCTACCTAAAAGACTACACAAAATATGGATAAATTACCATTATAATAACTAATTAGTATAGGAAAATATAATATAAAAACTTAAATTTTAAAATTACGATCCATGTAAAAAATATTTTGCTTGTGTTTTAGGAGTTACAAATAAATACCAAATTATAGTTACTAAATAATATTCTGGACGTTTAGTACAGGTTGGGTAATACTTGTTTATTTAAAATACAGCTAATTAACGTATATTAGATGTTTATGGATATGACTTATGTTAACAATATGTATATGAAACAAAGAAACTGATGCATTAAGACTGAAATTGTGTTTCAAGACACAATTATAGAACTGAAACTGGCTGTAAATTATATGTGAACTTGCTTAAGCAGAACTTGGAATGAACCTTATGTGTGAATTATGCGTAATTTATCAAAGTCAGTACAGTATTCCTAAATATGTATCCAAGGAGCCGAGCACCAACTTCTATGTTATAAGCCCATAAGCCTTGTTTTACTTGAAAGCAGTAGAATAATATAAAGATGAACATAATCGTAAGCCATGCTGGATGTTTTGGAGGTTGTGTAAGAGGTTATTAAACAATGAAAATATAAAATGATACACTTAAAACAAATATCAATGGACTATTAAATGTAAAAAATTATCGTTTGATGTATCACTTACAATACTCTCCAATTAATAACTTCACAAAAAATAAAGTGGTTTACGATTGATTACTTTATTACGAGGAAATATCTCTATCGATTTCAAGAAAACCAGGTTGTGTGATACACTGTGAAAATTGGTTCTAAATTCCTAGAATCAATGACTAAGCAGCTAAATACATACATCCTTCTATTCAATGTTCATTCCTCATTTTAAGCTTATGTGTGGACCGATAGTAATCTAAACATAAAATGCAACATCTTCTGTTTCTCTATGGAAAATTATGTCGAAAAAGTATTTCATGCCTTAGATAATTAATTGGTGTTCTTTCATCTTCAATATTTTTATTAGTTACGTACTTGCAAACACTAGGATAATTACAAATTAACTATAGTCTTACATACGGGAAATAGGGGTATTGCTGGATTTAGGACTAAACAAGAAGAATATGCCAACATGTACAACACTGGAACCAGTGACATTGGCCCGTGTGTGATACCAACCTACCCCACAGAATAATTCAGAATTCAGAACATTAGTCGTTGAGATGAATAGAATACTTTAGCTAGGAGTTTCCCCACACGTAGCAAGGTACTGAGGGATACATTGCAGTAGATCCACGACCAGCACAAGTATAACCTTACTGGTGGCAGTAGGTCTTGACAAACAGTAAAAATGTAGTATGGCATAGATTTGTAAATCAATAATCTTACAGTCTTATACAACTTTTTAGGGAGTGGTAAATGTTATATCGTCCTACGCTACTAGCCAGAATACGTGTGATGAATAATTATATCTCTAGATATAATTTATTATACCAATGACAGTATAACGCGGGAATATAGTTTTTGGCAATAATTTACAGTCTAACCTCAAACTATTCTCTTTAGCACAAGGTCTTGCTCTAATTCTCAATTACGGGCTAATGTTGTTATACGGGCTAATGCCTGAACACGTTACATGAAAAATCGGATCAATTAGTTATGAACACTCTACAAGATTATAATAAATAAGTATTTATGCTAGTATATGATTTTAATTTCTGAGTTGGTGTACAATACATAATTAGTTAAGCTGGCTCAACTTTCTATGAATTTCTATTATTATTGAAAATTTCTTGACTGTACTACAACTTTCTAAAAATTTACAAGCCATCTTCAACACGATTCTTCACGTGATCACCAGAGCTGATATCGTGTATTACTTTTGGTAGGTCTAGTTATGTTATACTTAAGGGGGTTCGGTATGCCCCATCCTTCCCATGTTAATTTGGCCAATTTTATGTACCTTTTTCTCAGAAACCTTTAAAGCTATCATCATCAAACTTTAGGACACTACTATTTAGACCTTTGTTAACATTTAGAGCGGAACAAAGTTAAAAAAAAGTTTTTATTTAATTTGTTGTAAATAAAAAATTTATTAATTTTTTGTAAAATAATTTATAATTATAATTAAAAAAAAAAATTTAAAATAGATTTTTATAATGTCTTCCGCTCTAAATGTGTGTACTGGTCTTAAGTACATGTGTATTTTTTTATGTTAATCTGATCAGTGGATCTTGAGAAAAAGGTACATAAGTGATAAAAAAGTTAATTTTCGGGAAATCGCAGCTAAAGGCAACACACATCAAATAAGTGAATTCACTGACCTTTATTATAATATTAATGACATCCAGTTGCATAACTAGGGTTATCAGGATCCTCCAACTCTTCCCACTGATCTTCCAGCTTCCTCTTGGCACTTGAGCGAGCTTGCCTTGATTTTTTTGCGACTTCGGTAGCCATGCGTTGAGCTTTTTGTAAGCGAGCTATGTCCAGCTTTTTCATTGCTTCACAAAAATTATGTCCAACAGTCAATCCAAGTTGTTGTAAAACCAAACATTTTGCCATATTTCCTTTATTGAAGGAACTTATGGCATCATACACTCCTAAGTGCAAGGTGTGTATGCCAACAAAGACAGTTTTTGGCAGGCGAGACCAGATTACTTGGTTTACGGACTCATTTGGGTTTTGTGACTTACCGTGGAGACATTTACGAAGCAAATCAGGTGCACTTAGGTCTGTAAAAATAGGCTTTATCTTGTTCATGATGATAGCAGGAAGGTGAAAATGTTTGGAATGGTCATAAGTTTCATTACAAGCCATAGTCCTTTGGTACTTGCACCAACTTTTACTCCCTATTGGGCAAAGTCCGTGTTGAGGATTTGTATTGCTGGATAGCAAATGGTAATACTCAGCCCAAACAGCTTTTCGCATGTCTTCTAAATTGCTTGCATTTCTTCGAATTGCTAGACCATAATATTTTTGTATGGCTAATGTGGCAGCTTCAGTCAGTCTGTTCCGACCGCCTATTGTTTTTCCATCGGTTTGTTTGTTTTTTCCCTCTTTTAATTTTAAATTCTTTAGGCGAGTCCCCATGCGCTTCTGCACATGCCCAATGCATTCTAGTTTTTTCACCAGGCACTCATCACCATAGGGCTTGCTTTCCACAACACTAAAAAACCCTTTCGGATCCCCATCACCTAAGTATTCAACGTAGCGAACATTGTAAGTGGGTAGGGACCGATGGAAAATCGCACGAGCTCCGACAACTTCCATGCCTCCGCTTCCTCCCAGATAGTTTGTACTGCACTTATCACTATGTTGTCCAATTAATTTGTCTTTACAACGACAATACTTAGATCAAATCTCTGCATCAATTACCTTATCGGTATCCACAGATGTTGCAGTGATTATACCATTTTGTGATGTATGGCCTCGCTTTTGCCATGTCCCGTCTATGGCTACTGTCAAATCCCTCCTACCTTCATTTATAATCACTGATTCTTCTACTGCTTCCTTCATAATCTTAAAACAAACATCTTCAGTCACAGACCCTAACAGTTGTGTGTAATTCCTAAACCGTGATGGAGGAGAGGGCAGATTTAGTACGCCACATAGTGTAGCGGCAGCCATCTGGCCTCTGCCAATCGTACGCATGCCATACACCAATCTTACATTTATGTCATATAATTTTGTATCATCATTAGGTCTATTTTGCAAGACTAAGGAGTTTTCATAAGAGGCCAGTGTCTTTTCATTGCAACCTTCACATGAAAAGTTCCCCGAGAAAAAAAGGCCTACACGATACTTGATTTTAAAATCGATCGGTTGATGACACTGTTTGCATACTGCTATTTGAGAAATTACATTTATAAGTTTTTTAAAATCAACAATATCATTTTGGAAATTAGGCTCCTTATCAGTTATGTTTTTTATAATTTTGACTGATATTACCTAGTTTCACTTTTGAAGCACTAACATCATCTGTGTCCTCATTATTCGGCGTAGGACTAGGCTCAGTTTCACTCTCAAATAACCTATCTTCCACAGTTTCTTCCAAAACAACACCACTACCACTGCTTTCACACTCTACAACTACTTTCTTTTTGTTAGTAGACAAGGCAGGTGTACCAACCCATAAATCTAAATCATAGTTTGGAAGAATACAACTGTGTTACTATAACAAATACTTCAGTTGCAATGGAAACACTAAATTGTTGGCATGTAGTATATTTTTCAAAATAAAAATAAAAATAGTTCCCATCATCGGATTTTAATAGTTTTTGCATTAAAATGTCAGGAATTAGTCATAGAATAATAAAATTTTAAAACACGAAAATTTATAAAAATTTCAGTTTTTGGATACCGAACCCCCCCATAAGATAAAACAAGCTTTAGATTAAATAATTAAAATAAGTCCATAGCTTAAAACAATATATTTATAGAAAAATATCGTTGAAGTTATATTAGAGCTTTTATAACTTTAAAGTCAAAAAGTGAATTTTTACTAAAAAGACTTCCATTCCATAATTTCATTGGAAATGACAGAAAGAAATGGAGAACTAAGTTTATAATTATATAGTAAGATGCAGTTTATTTGTAAATGTTACTTTATAAGTGCTGAGATAAATTTATTTCTGTGACAAAATAAGTTATATACGTATTTGCCCCTACAAAACGTAAGCATGGAAACGACATCATTTATATCCGTATAGGTGACTCGTGGTAAAATTAATGAACATGAAACAGGCTCTAAATAGATGTATGTAATAAAATAGTACTATACGCGAAGTAGAAATTCTTAGGAAAACGAAACTTAACAGTATATTTGAATAAGTGGACATCCATAATTCTACGGGAGTTACTCCGAAAGTTAACTCAAGTACGCAGAGAAGTTAATGAGGCTTCTCACGACTTGGCCACGCCGCATTGACTTACCAAACAAAATATCACTTTGTTTTCCAGCCCTTGCGAATTGTTGAGTACTTAGTGTCGCAGCGATATACTTTCACCATTGGTTTCTTTTTAACTGAATTATTTAACGGTGTACAGTTTTACAACCGAACAAAGAAGTTTTACAACCACACAAGTTACTTTAATATATTTAAAGATTCGTTATATTTAAATAACATCAATATTGGACGTACAGATCTAAATACGTAACTTATTTCTGAGTAACCCTATACATGAATGTAATCGAAACCATTTTTTACTTGTGAGTCTATAAACAATGGTCTAGCATAAAGCTATTACGAGGTTTGACGAGGTTTACTAATGTCTTAAACTCTTATTATACATTTTTCAGTTATATATAATTATTCTGATTAAATTACTATTGAAGCTCTGTAAATCACGACTACATTATAATGGCGCTACAAAGAAAACCTTTTTTTAAGTGGCAGAAAATATAGATTTGAAACAGGCTCCTGGACATACAATTTTAATTCGCCCATTATAGTCATTCTGCATGAAAACAACTGAAAAAAGGTATATAGTTAAGCTAAAATAACAAACAATGGTTTTCTTGTTTCTTTTAACTACTTTCTGCAATAATTGCTAGAAACTTGGTATTGTTGACGCACTAAAACTGTTAGAAAGCATAAATTATTGATTGTAGTATATAAATAGTATTGATTTATACTATTTCAAAATATTTCTTGTGAGCATTATTTTCCAGACGTTACGTAATATAAAGTTTCTTAACTGATATCTTCTTAGTATGAAACTAATTTGTAACCGGTAAACCTTCATGGTAGATGTGAAACTGTGCAAGTAGATATCTCGAGACGTTTTTATTAAGAAAAATAGACAAAACAATGGCAAATTCTGGGAGTAGATCTAAACAATGAGAATTTGTAAGTTGAATACTATTCTAAAAAATTTGCTACCTCAGTACTTAATAATAATACTCGTAATATAGTAAGTTTGTCATATATATATATATAAATAAATAAATATATATATATATTCTGCAATACAACTTCCGAATCAGAAAAAGAAATATATAATATTCTAAATGAAAACTGTTTAGGCAACTGATTTAGAGAAGTTTCCGTGATTTTCTAACTCATTACTTGAAATATTATTTAATTCTTATAACCTTACTCACAACACAGTCGTCTCGAGGAGAAGCGGACCTGTACTATAAAATAAACTTTAGGAACTGGAAGGTTTGGAAATAGTACCTTATATGTTTTATTTTTTTATTACATTGAGGTATATTATATTCAGATATAAATTGATTATTATTGGATATTTTACCTATAAATATATCCGTTAAGTACAGTGATCCGCTAAGGAGTTGGGTTTGATAATATATAGATACAACAGTACATAAACACGGCTTCGACCACAATTTATTTACAAGATTCAGTGTATGTTATTGATAGTTTCCACGAGTTTAGTAACTATTGTGAATCAATACACCAAAGTCGAAGTTCGTAGCTTTTTAAGTGAAATCACTTATGACGTGATATGATAAGATCTGATGATATTTTTAGAATAGGATTAACCATAAATAATGTATCAGGTACCCATTTGTCAGTCTTCATGGTTAAGTGGACCAGAGGTCAAGCACAATCTAGAGTAGTTCTTATTTAAAAATTTGCGCTTTTAAGAGCAGTTCTGTTCTGAATTAATTAATGTTTTTTTACACAAAATTAAAGTTTGTTATTTTCCTCCGATATATAATATTTATCTATAATAGATCTATACATAATTTCTTAGTCGGGTTGGATTAAAAAAAAGTACAGTTCTGAAATTTTATAAATATAGATATTGTTATTGAACATTGAGAATCAAAAACTAAAACGAACATCAATATTACAAACACATTACAATACTTACATTACGACAGTTGTCATTTATATTAATCTTGAGTCTTATGATATTTTTGAAATAACGTCTTTACGTGTGGTTAAAAGAAACAAAAGTAATACAAAATAAATATTATAAACATTACATATTTTAATAGTTGTTATGAACAATATTTTGCCTCCACAAAGAAATTCAATTTATAAAGGAGGGCGACAGATTTATCTTTATTAGACTATTTGGTTAATTAATGTACGATTACAAAATTCTTTAAATTGATTCTATTTCAAAAGAAGTAAATGAAAACTTCCTTTTAGGTTGAGGAAATTTCTAAACAATTATGATTATGTTTAAATATATGTGCCGATAATGGTCTGTCAGAATTTCGGTGAATAATGTCGTAACAGGACTTTATTGGTGCACGGTGTATTACTCATAATTGCCGAATTTAGGCATTGTCCGAAATATGTATTAACTTCACAAAGTGGCACTGGACGAGCCAAACTGCTTAACTATCAGAATTGATATTTAAATTTGTACCATACCTTTGAGCTTTATTTTGGCTTACGAGTAACATAAGGCAACAAATTTTTGGAGTGAACATTGTTGCTTATTATGTGCAGTTTATCCTTAATTTAGTTTTTTATTTATTTATTGAGTTATGAATTTATATATATATATATTTAGTTGATTACTCTCAGAATAGGTTTACACTACTTTATAAAATTAATACATTTGCATTAAATAGTTCACTTGTTACTAAACGAAAGATCTATTATTATATTTTGAATTGCATAAAGTGTTGCATTTCGAGCAAGAACATAATTTATAAAGACATTTCGTATACTTGCAGTCTGAAAAGTCCTCGATCTGTTAGATGTGTTATTTTTGTTTTGGCGTTATTGGATTGTCAAAACCCTCTTCAGGCTTGAGGAAACTTTTTTAGAACTGGTTTTAATCTTTATCTTTATCCAGTTTGTCACGTTTTCTTCCAAAGATTACCCGATCTGAACCAACGGTTTAAAATGATTACAGATAATAAGTTTTACCGAGCACAACGCCCACGGTTAACGTCCAGTATTGTCGTTAGCACGTTATCCTCGATTGACAATAGTTATTTTTAAAATCGAATATAATTTTTAGTTTTGTTTTATTATCCTACGCTTACATGATTGAAATTCTTTTTATATTGTATTATTCTTTGCAAATAGTCAATGTAATAGTATTTATAAAAAGATTGATCAATACATTCTGCTTGAATATCTTCAGATCTATCGATACAAAAAAACATACAAAAGAAACTATCTTTCTTCTGCGTTAAAAAACATGCATTTTTTTAAGCAAGCGTTTTATATAAGTTAAATAATTTTCAATTGCACCCTAATTGGCGTTCTTTTTTCAATAATGAACATTATAAAGCTGATGTTCTTGGAGTGTTGGACATATTGAAGAACAGCAGCACAGTTGTGTGTGCCGTGGTACGTCATACATGCTACTAGACTGTCTCTTACTTTTTCATGAATCGCTTGTACTACAGAGCCTTGACTTTGTGAATGAGGAGGATTCCCGTGTACCAGGTTAATTTCATTCCACTTCTCGTTTTGTATTAATGACAATAGGTTAATTGAAATGACGTAAAATGCACACTGTAAGCTTTTGTACAGATCAATGTCATTGTTAGTGATGTAAATAAGTATACCTTGTTGAAAAACGCTATGTCGTATTCCATATGACACTCAGAGACCCAAAAGACGGAAAATATCAACAAGAAGATGTGTCAAGTCGGGTGCAGTATTAGGAAAAAGAGAGTGAAATAGAACATATTTTGTTGTGGTCCTGTTAGTGTAGTACAATTTTATTTTCCACTATTAGGTTCTGATTGTCTATTAATAAGATCAAACTAACATCAAAATCTTTATAAATATTGTAAACATACACTAATTATTGTACATATATGATATTTATCGTCATACTTTATGCTTTAAGATAAGTTAGTATCAGTATTATACCTTATAGTAAGTCTAGTATTTACGGGATCAAGGCAAATATTTACACAGAATCATGAATTCAGTGCTTAGATAATAGGATGATAATTTTTAGACCAATGTGTTTTCGCTTTTGCTTCCTTAGTTCCTTTTATTATGATTAGTATTGTGTATCAATAAACAAGAAATGCCTCATTTTCTCAGTACTTAATAGGATTGTATTGTAATTTAATCTCCACTCTGTACCTCAATTAAAAATACGGAACTAAAACGCTCGCTATTTACTGCAACTTACGGCTAGAACGTAGATAGTGGAGAAACAAACATTCGTGTAGGAATTTTCTTAATATATCGTAGAAATAGTCATGTTCAATATTCAGTAAAATCAAAATATGCAATTCGCGGAATGATCAAATGAAAATGTACATTAACAACATTTTAATATCATATTTTAACATCATCAATATGAAATGAATATTAACGAATATTTCGTAAATGGATATATCCAATTCACGAATTGTGTCATTTGGTTTGTGAATTGTCTGAATAAAATACTCGACGTTCAAAACTCAACTTTTCTCCAAAAAACAACACATACAATCTAACGTGCGAGTAACAATTTTCTCTCTCTCTCTCTCTGTATATATATATTAAATTTGTTTGGCCAATTGCATGTATGGTTGGTGAATAATTGAATTCTGTTCTACATACAGTATGTATATATTTATGTGTGTGTGTGCGTGCGCGCGCGCGCGCGTGTGTGCGTGTCTCAATATATTAACCCTTGACTTAAGTACAACAGAATGTTAAATAAACACAAAAATTAAGTTTATATCACTTTGTTGAGTATTCATAAAATATTTCTTGCCCACAAAGTTATAAAATATAGTGTGGGAAATAAACCGTCGAGTACGGCAAGGAGCGGCCGAACGACCATGCTTCTTCATTTCCGCAGTAACAGGATTTGTCCCACAGCCAATAGCCTCTAGCACTCGTAAATTGTTGCCCACAGAATTTATATCGTCTTGAGAGTACAGTATGAATAAGTAAAATAGCATTAATATTGAATATTTATATGTTTTATAGTTCTATACATTATTCAAAGTATTTATTAATTAATATTAATATTAAATAAGTATTATAAATTTTGTTTATACATAAAATTAACTCACCATTACATACATTGAAATTTAAAGCTTTATTCTGTGAAACGTGTGTAGCAGATCGGTCAACTTTGGATATCTAATGAATATTAGATCCCAATACTTTAATTAAGAGATGGTTAACATTGAGGTTGTTATTTTAATTTCAATCCAACAATTAAAATAGTAAATATTTTTAGTGTTTTGTTATTTTTGTTGTTATTAAGAGAAATATAAATTGTTTACTTTATTGTTTGAGAAAAAGAATACGAATTTATCGCCATATTAAAGCTTTAGTATGCGTATGAATCATATCTTTAAAATTAGAGTCCTCCCGTAACTCTACGAGTAAAAATAAAAGCATAAAATCTTTAAAGTTTAACACCATTCTTACATAGCAAAATATTAGGTTGTTGCACTACAGCCAGCTCTCAACCCATTCACTGTGAAAGAAAGCAAAATGGAAATAAAAGGATGCGAAGAATTTTTTAAGCAATACTGTAAGACCTGATCGAGACCCTTCGTATCGAATATGTTACAGAGAGATAGTCATGTTTAATCTTGTACTATATCTCCAGCAACTAAAATGAAAATCAAATAGTCAAAAAGTAAACTTCTTGCTGTCCCTATTCCATGATCAGTGTGGTAGCACTATGGAACTTGCGACAGCTGACTGTCACACTATATAAACTGTAAGTTCCATGAAAATGATATTAAAAATGCTACTGTAAAATAATGATTTTTTAAATTTAGCTAAAACCTAGCCAAACAAACATAATCATTGGGATTTGAATGAGTACTTCGGGCATTTCTAGATAATAGATATATATTCTACTGTAGCTTAACGCTCAATCTTTATTCAAAAAACAAGTCCAAAATATCTCGTAATTCACAGTCAATTAAGCAGGGATAACTATTAAAATTAAAGTATGCCTTATTAAAAAGCATACGAATAATGTACTTGCATAAAAATATTTCTTCTTTAAGTAGGTATAAAGGTATGTAACAAAACACCTTTAGATGATTATTTTAAGGAATATTTATTTTAAGTATATTTCCATTCTTATCCCTGTTTGTTATTTATATGTTATGTTGTTTGAATTATTTTATTGCTCTGACTCATTTTTATGTGGGTAGGAGCATGCCACAGCACGTGTCGCGTAACAGACTTCGATGAGATTAAATGCAAAATTTCAAGTCATTTTAATAACACAGATAAGACCACAAAACATCATTCGAAAAGGAATTTGTAAATCCCCAAAAACCGTTCTATATATAAACACTGCTGTAAAACCTAGTTTATTGAACAAACATGGGAATATATATGTGGTAAGGTACCTCCAGGAAGATTTATTTTCTAATCTCCACGAATTTTCCATGATACTTTATTACTTCATAGACAATAATATTGCATGTCCAACCATGAAATATAGCAGAGCTCGTTAAGGTATATTACTCAGTAGGCTGACACAATTTCTCTTTTTGGTTTTTGGTTATTATGTTAAACTAGAAAAAAATATTCGGTTAATTAAACAGAATATGGAAGGTCACGTTTGTATTGCCTTTCGCTATATAGTAAAAAATCACGATTTTGCTGGGTTTACAAAATGTAGGACTCATATATTTTAAGACAGAAAACATATCTTATTTACTAAGGTACGAGTCATATATTTATGAAATACACTGTTATCTAATAGCTCATAGACCTGAGATATATAGTTTAAACTTTACATGACTAGATAACTAATTTACTGTGTTATAACTAGTAATAAATTTTTTAATGGAAATATTTTTGCAATAATTATAAATGATAAAGCCATATGGCCAGGTTTGCAACGATATGTCTCGTACAATAGCTGTAAGATATGGATTAAAAGTCGTTAACACTTTACACCATTATAACGGAGATAAAATGCTTTAAATCTAATTTTGATCATAGATGGATTCAAGTTGCCAGTAATATTACAACAAATCATATATTATTTATATATTCTGTTTTAAGAGAATATTCCGGAATTTCTGAGTTTATATAGAAATGTTAGTTATATCGTAAGTTAGTTGTAATTGCATAACGTGAACACAAATATTTTATAATTGCTTTCGTTTATAAAAAAGGACTAGGATGGAAGAACTGGCAAACTTTCTCTAATACGGTAATGAGAGAACCTTACTTTAGTCGTTATTCTGCATCTGTTTCGAAATTGAAACCGTCTTTGGAAAAATATTTATTTCCTTGCGATGAATTACATATTCTAATACTACTAGTCATTTATGGGTATATTCTGCTGTGTAATAACTTTCTCACATCTAATTATATCATTTAGTGTGTATCGTGATTTTGAACTACTAACATACGCTCAATACATTTACTATCATAGAATATTACTTAATTTTACAAACTATAGCAACTGCCTTAACATATTTATACTTAATGCAATATTCTTGATTGAATTCTTTGAATAAAATATGACAAAAAATAAAATAAAGTTATTAATATAATATAAGACAACAGATCAGAGTGTTATAGTGACTTTTTAAATCCACAGGTTATGTACACGTGCTCTTAAGACTGTTGTGAAGCACTTTTTAAAGTAAAATAATAAAATAAAAAGTCGCTGTTTTAATTTCTTTACGAAGTGTATTAATTTATTCAATTTATCGAAATGGATGTAAATGTAAAATTTTTCATTTAACGTTCATTATCTTATATAATGACGTTACCCGAATATCAAACCTACGAAGAAAGATCATACAATACAAAAATGAACTGGGTCGTATACTACATTAATGGACCATAATATCAATTATCTAGGAATAATTGCTATTCACAATTTATTTATCAATGGTATGTAAAATGTAACGCATTATTTACATACATACATTTCAGATGTAGTAATTACTATATATAGCATGTAAAAACAGAAATTCTGTTTATAAATATTTATTACGTAAAAAACGAGTCATATCCACCCACTAACCTGTCAGTCCATAGTCATAGTTTATTAATTCTGTGTAAATATAAAATATTGTAAAACTTTGTTACAATAGGATATTTATACATTTACAGGATACATACACATTATATTATGTGTAAACAAGACTATATTTGTCTATATAAGTTGTTTGCAAATAATCTAAATTTTTATGCAAATTTTCAGGATAATTTTCTGTATAAAGTGTGTACCGACTATAATTAAAAGAATAAAGTACAAAATTAAATAGAGAAGGATGTCACAATATAATATCATCTCTTCTTAAACAAACTGTAATGGTATTAAGGTAAAAGTTTAAATTTGTATACACTTCACATAATAATACAATTTATTCTGTATTTTTGACCTTAATATTTATAAATTGATCTATGTACCTAATCTATGTATCTTTCCAAATTGGATTGATTTTGGAAAGATTGCTTGCCTACAGCAAGAGGAGAGCGCTGGGGTAATCGATTTCATACGGTTCCATAGTTAAAAGGATCGTATATCCTGGGACGGGCGCTTCAATTCTATGTAAAAAATTGCAATTTTAGATTGAAAATAGATTCAGTTAAGACTAATATCATTACCCACTGTCCTAGGCTTTTAAAAAGCCGTATACCCAGTAGTCTGATTGATGTAGTACATTACTGAATATCTCAGTTCTTTTGCTCAGCACGAAGTTCCTTGTAGACAATGGACATATGTCTGCTAGACTGCTCAAACCTCTTACTTATGTAATCCTGTTTAATTTTTCAGATATCTTTCAGTAGAGACTCCTTCTATGATTGGGTATTCGATATCCGATCCAGGACAGGCCTTTTTCTGAGTGGCTCTCAACTTTGGATAATTTTGCTGTGAGGTTGTCATGGAGGATGTCTGCTGAGCTTATCTTTCCTCTACGGCTCCCTCCTATTTGGCTCGTAGGTTTTTGACAACATAGTGCTTGCAAATTATCACCTCAACCTCTTATTAACGGTTTTGAAGCTTGTAGCTGGTTTCCTCTTGTTCAAATTGTAACTCAGTTGATTACTCTAAGTGTCTTCGTAAAAGCCACCAATGTTTTCACACTATATTGAGTGCGGAAGGAATTTTGCAGAAATAAACAATCTCAATATTTTGGATCGTCACATACTATCACGGAACCATAACCACACTTCAAAAATCGTCAATTAACTATGTGTGTCAGAAACACCTATTTCCAAAGAAGCTACTAAACTGACCCCAAGAGACCATGAAAACTATAACCCTGAAATGACTTCACCTGCACGAGTTGTCGTCCCAGTCCAGTACAGAATGACTCTACGTATCTCCAGGAATCAGAGAGGAATGTGGATCATTACCATACATACTGTTCAACAACTAGGAAAAAGTTAAGTGAAGGTTTATGCATTGTGCTTCCAGCTTCACAAGGCCTTGCCCAAGCCTCTGGAATCAGTTGTTAAGCTTTGGTTGATGTACTCGTGTGGCCCGAAACTCCCACCAGTAAATGGTAAAAGAAAAATTTAAGGAGTACCTTAAAATATTTCTTTGAAGAATTGGAAATGATTTTATGAGGAAAAGGTTGAAATAAGAGCAAATTAAGAAAGAGGCAAGGCTGGAAATAAACGATTAAGAGAAGAGAGGAAGATAGATAAATGTCTAAAAGGAAAGCCAACAACAAAACAAGAAAATTTCCGTTAACATTAAAATAATTTACCTGAGAACGAAGGTACGAAGTCAATTTATGTTAATGAAGGACCGTCCATATCACATAAGCCCAAGTTTATGTTGTTTCCTGAAACAAAAATGTGGCTTGTCATAAATTTGTCGGATAAATTTCAAAGACGAAGAAGGAATGAGAATCAGTTGAATGTGATATATATGAAACGCTGTATTACATAATATGTGTACACAATAAAGATGAAATTGATGAAAACGATCATGTGTTTGTACGCACTTCGTGTTTTGACCTCAGAGATAAAATTTCTACGGAACTAAAAAATAATAATTTGATATCCCATGTACTAGCTGTAATAATTGTGGAATTCAAATTATTTTAAAATTCCAGCATTAAACTTGTAACAAAGTGTTTTTAAACCAATTTATTATACACAACTTTTTATCTTTAAACAGAGAAAAAATACTTTTGTACATTTAGATACATATTTATATTTATTAAGTTGTAAAGAGCACTGAAGCATATTGTGATAAATATTTACACTACAACTTCCACTTAAAAAAAAATGTTGTGCCTCCTGACCTTCTCTAGCTCATTTTGTGACTTAGTTGCACTCTCAAAGTGCTTTTCATTGCAGATTTTTGTAATACAAAATATCATTTTAGGCTATATTTTTCAGTTTCTTGCATAACTACATTCCTTAAACATTATGAAGATTACACATTGCCATAGTTTTTGTATTTTTGCAGCCATACTTATTTTAAAGAAATTTGTTCAATGTCAACAGAAACATTATAGACATTCTTATATGAATGTATTTTTGTGGGTAGTTTTTTCTGGCATGATACTAAAACTAGCGCAGCTAATATATAATTTACAAAAAGATGTATTACGTCAAGCATTTTTGAGACAGAGAAACTGTACTTAATTTTTTATTATACTGTATTATAAAAATTGTAGATCATACTGTACTCTTCGTATTTTGAATTTCAAATCGTATAACATAAGCAACCACTATAAGAGAATTTCATCCACTGACGCTAACCTGGTTTAACACAATCTGGAGTAACAGACATGTCTTTGCAATTGGTAAAAAAAAAATAAAAATAGCATTGTTTTTGTATCAATTTCTGATCAAAGGTACTTACCAGAACTTAATGTCATGAATAATTTCTGAGTTCGAAATGTCTTTGACATAAAGTTATTGCAACAGAACGACGTAATTAGCCTATAACTATAAGTAAAAGTTTTTCTGTAAATTAATTGCTTACATTACAGAAAATATATTTTCTCTACTAAAATAACACAAGGACTATAGAGTTTTAAGAAAAAAAACGGATCGTAATTGATAGATGCAAAAATTTATCGTCTGATAAATGGTTTTATGAAGATACGAAATACTATGGAATGATTTTATATTGACATTACGGTTATAAAATGGGTGTAACTAAAAGTAATGTGTACTATTACTACAGTTAGTCTTAACTTATACTCTTAAATATATTGAATAAACCGGAACTGTAATATCCAGAGTAGGAAAGGATATATGTATTGCTAATGGAAGAAATGAAGCGGGTCAAATGACGTTTTGAATGTAATCACTCAGCTGGTCCCCCAAGAACAGATGTCCTATGGTAACACTGGCTTCCTCGACAATGAACACTATCAATTCAACTGTCTGAGCAATCGATTTTATGTGTGTGTTAAGTTAAATCTTGGTACTTACATTCTGACATGTGATCTGAAAAAGCATTTTGTTCGTGATAAAAAACTAATAAAATTTCCATCACGAATCCCTTGACCTCTTCGAAAATAAATTTTAAATTTGGTACTGTTGACTTCTAAAATTAAAATTAAAGACATATTTCAAATTTTAAATCTTACTACCTTATGTTATAAAGCTTTACATCCTGTTATATTAATAACAATATCAATAAGGCATTTTATGAAGGAATTATTTTTACTTCCAAATATCCCTAAATAGGGTTTAAAATCCGCGATTTATACGCTATCAATAATCATTAGACAAATTTAAACTTTCATAGTAAAGCCAAAATAAGTGTTATAGCAGCAAGAGGGGAATGAACGTCGCTAGACGAGGCAACTGGGAGCGAGGCGAGCCTGACGTTGTTGTGAGGTAATCTTGCGACTCAATCTCAGTCGAGCGGAAATGAAAGATAACCTAGCTATCTTGGTTTTATCAGTGTTCCTGGGCCTTTGGTTAGAAGTATCTTCAATATAGAGGCATTTATAATAACAAAGGTACCTCTCTATATTCCTGTCGTATAATATAACTCAATAAGTATTACATTTAATACTTTATCAACTAGCAACAAAATTATATAATTAATTATTACTAATAATTTTTAGAAATTGACTGTTTATACAACATGTTAACTTTGTTTATTTAATACGTTTCCATATGAGTTATTACGTATGTATTTTAATACTTTTTAATAGGAGGAATTTATTTAATAGGCCATTGTACTTAAATAATTCTTACGTTACTTGAAATGAACATTATGCAAATGAATACCAAGATCGAAGTTCGTTGGTGGGATCACTTGGCCCAAAGGCTCTTAATATTACAAAACCACTACTATCTTTTCTATTTAGTAATATATACTACATACACCTTCTATTTGGATGAGGTTTAACCAAGAGTTGACATGGACTATAACTTCCGGTGAAAACCGATTTTTGCCCAATTTATATAGTTGGCACAGAGGTTGTACATCATAAAAGTTAACCTGACATGGGTCTTCAGCGTCATCTGAGACCAGTGGTCTGAATCATAGGATAACAGTATATATGCAATATCAGAACATCCCAGGCCTGTCTTGAATCGGATATCGAAGAGGCAATAGTGGAGGGAATAACTTAAATATGCTGAAATGGATCTGAAAAAATGAAGCGTAAACGAGTACAGGTGTGTACAGGTGAATATCTGACAGGTGTTCTCAAGGACCTTCTTGAGAACTGGCTGAAGATAAAAACTGGGATATTTAATGCCGTACTGAATGAATCAGGCTATTTGAGTATGAGGCATGTTACAAGCCTGGATCAGAGAAAAATGGTCTCGGTGTTAACTGGAACGGGTTTTCAGACTAAACTTGTGATTTCTTTACATAGAAGTGCAGCGCCGGTCTTAGGATATCAGATCCGTTTAACCATGGGACCGTATAAAATCGATAACCCCAGCCCTTACCCTCTTGCCCTAGGGCAAGCAATCTTTCCAAAATCAATCGTATTTGCAGAGAAATGAGAACTAAACAGATCAACTTAGTAACATTACAGTTAAAAATACAGAATGAATTTTATTAAGATGTGACGTGTATTCAATTTTAAACTTTTCATTATCAGTATCATTTTGTTCGAGACTAATATTTAATTTAAGGTGTATCTGTTCTTATTCTTTTAATAAGAGCCAATACATACTTTTTACAAAAAATGAACCTTTAAAATTGTAACAATTTGGGGAACATTTTAAATATCTAATCTTGCATGCAATAAAATATGTATCCTGTATATAAATATTCCTTTGTAACAAGGTGGTACGATATTTTATATTCATGCAGAATCAATATATTATGATTACAATTAACAAGTTAATATGTGGAAAGGACAGGTTATTCACGTAAGAAATGATTATATAATTTGAAATAGGGAGGAAGTTGGACTTGGACTTTTTCAAGAAGTAATTTCTTTTTTTATAATTGTATAAATAACATACAGTTACTATATATTGTAACTTGGGTTAGCGTTTATATAGCATACAGTACATAAAAAATACAGTAGAGGAATTATTCCTAGATAAATGACTATGATATATGATCTTATGGTCAAATTATGTAAAAGTCGACCCTGTTAATATGCATTGTCTTCGTATAATTTCGTTTGATATTCGCGTAACGTCATAATAAACGATAATGAACACTAAATGAACCTTTTACATGTATATGAATTTGAATAAATTGTATAAACTCATACAAAATTAAATAGGTTACCCTAAGAGGCTTTTAATTATATTATTTTACTTTATAAAGTGTTTCTAAGCAGCTTCATGAGCTGCACGTGGCATTATAAATGTAGATAGTAAAAGTTAGTACAACACTCTCACCCGTCAACTTATATAATAATAATAACATTATTTGATGTATTTTAAATATTTTTTATAGAACACTATCTAGAACATTACAGCAAGTATGGATATATCCAAGCACTTGATATACGTAGTTTGTATATATTTTTATGTATTTAAGTAATATACAAAGTAGGTAAATTTATCGAATATGACCTATTAACACTCCGGAATAACGAGAGAAACTAAGTAATAAAACTTGATTACAATCCAAAAATATCCATAAATGACTACAAGTATAACAGCTTGTATTTCATTGCAATTATTTATACATTATCATGATGGTTATGTGTGGCGTGAGTGTATAAGTGTGTGAGAGGTTCCAAGCCTCCTAATTAACCGATATCATGTTTTTATTTTGGATAAATTCAGTTTATATTCTTGTTATCATTTATTAATCATCCATTATCACATTATCATTTCTGCGGTTGTTATCTGGTTGTAATCTTACTGTCAAACACTTGCTTTGTTGTAGCTATGATGTACCTATTTGTTTTTTTCTTATATTACGAGCATACAAAAGTTGCATTTCATGTTGTCATTACGTTCTTTTTCCATACGAAGATTTACATTACTTTTTATGTTGATGAGTACATACTCATGCTGCTGATCGCGTCTCGATCTTCACACACAGGCTATGCCCATGTGGATATAATTTCCTGTTTTTGTATGTATGTTGAGATCTTTGTATCTATGAGAGGAAATAAATAAATATTCATTCATTCATTCATTCATTCATTCATTCTTCAATCATTCATTCATTATTAAAGTACGAATTCAATTCTGAAACGGATTCAGAATAATGATTAAAGTAAGGATTTCCGTTCCATATTAATATGTTCTGGAGAAATTTATCTAGTTCTTCCATCCGCAAGTATCTTACATCCAGTTTAAATTACTCGTTATTTTGTATAAACAAAATAAATTATAATATATGTGCAGTGACGGTAAGGTAAATTATAACTCATATGTTATAATAATGAAAAAAAGAGAATATAGAAACCATATGGAATTTGTTATAGTTTTATTGTCATCTTTGTGTATGATTCCAATTAGATTTAAAGCATTGTGTTTCCGTTTAAATGGTGGAAAGTGTTAACTACTTTAATCCATGTTTATTGCTATAGCACAAGACATATCATGCCAATGCTATTTAATTTTATTATGTATTAACAGTGCAAAAATATCTCAATTAATAAAATGAATACTACTGTATTCTTATCGCAAGGAATTAATATTTATATTTTCATAAGAAGTTTTAAGCAATATATATCAGGCCTAAGGTTATTAAATAACAGTTTATTTTATAAAACCAAGGCTTGAAATTATGTCTTCTACCGCAGTAAATGAGATTTTGTTTCAATCTCTGTATTCGAAACCTCACTTTTGTATACATGTAATGAAACAAGATGGACAACTACAAAGCCAATAAAACCGCGCTTTTTTACAATGTAGCTAAAGACAACTAATTGTGACATTGCATTCTCTGTTACTAAAAAAAATATTTTACATTATTTAGTTTGCATTTTAATAAAGGAATGCAAATTTGTATCTTGAAATTCTTACTATTTTTATATAATACATTCCTCTAATTATTAACCTATATTACTGTAAATAAGTTGTAAAAAAGCCATTATCTACGTGAGAAAACTTAGTAATTACTCAAGTACATATATATACATTTTATGTACATATTATATATATATATATATATATATATATATATGTATACATTGGAATGCATACTTATTGATTTTATTAAAATATATATTCTCCTTTTATTGGAAAAGCATTAGTCAAGCGTCTCCAGATAGGAGTACAAGAATGTCAGTATTTTATGCTCCCGCAGCTAAAAGCAATCCCTCCTTGAAATTTATAAATAGATTAACACTATAGTTTTTAATTTTTCAAGCAGAGATAAAGAACAGTTCACAGATCTGCAGGAATAGAAAAATAAATATAAATATTATTCTGTCATAATTAACAGCTCTATCCGTGAAACCTTATTTTCAACCAAATGGACGACAGTGATATTGGCAACGACGCTATCATCACTTGTGGGGCTGAAAATATTTTTTTTCTGTATATATATATATATATATATATATATATATATATGTATATATATATATATATGTATATACATGTATCATTCTGTTTTTGTCCACACGATATTTCAAAAACCTACATACATGAAATTATAGATGAAGATTAATTTTTATATGAGGAATACTGAGCTCGATTAGGTAGCAACTTCATGGGATTTAGCTGAGTATCAGTCCAAACTTATATAATAGTCTTTTTGGTAACCATCATAGCAATCAGTAAATATCAGAATAAATAAATGTTAAGTATACTAACAAGAGGTTTTTATCATATATTAACAAATGTAGTCTAAATATCCCAACACATCTACATCAATTTATGTGTACAATGTGTTTAGAAATTTATTATTTAATCTCGGATATAAAACTTAATTTCTTATACAAAAGTGAGAACTAACATGTTGCCATATTTAGTTTGGGATTTTAACATTTGATTTATTAGTATATGTAACTTATTTATACAGTAGAAATAGTATGATTACAGTGAAAAATCTGTCTAAAAGTAAGTGCAAATATTTGATTTTAAACGCTGATATGAAATTTTACTTAATTAATAAATATGTGAATCCTCCAGGAATATTTCTTCTGTGGACTCTAAATTTTCCAAGATACTATATTTCTACATAGACTAGAATGATGTCTATGATGTTTTAATACGTGGTATGGTTATTTTATTTCACTAACAGACCGCAATAAAGATTTACTTAAAATGTATGATGTAAATGTAAATTCACTCCGAGGGTTCAGCAGTTTGGTTCGTCTATTATTCCCATAAAATATTCATTCCTCGGCGTAAGACAACGCTGGCACTCCGTGTAGTGGATAAATATTTCGGACAATGCCCAAAAGTCGGCAATTGTGAGTAATATATCGGCCATCTATGAAGTCTTGAACCGACTTCCCAGCTGTCCAACGATTACAGATGACAGTTAAGTTTATTAATACTACATTAAATATCTAAATTAAAAAATTTTTAATTTTCATTACATCAGAAGGACATCCATCAGAGGAAGTTTTAAAAGTATTATCAAGCATAGGTCGAGATGTCCACGCTGATTATCCTGATGTGATAAAAAATATCAAGAGCTTAAAAATCTGAAATCTTTACTATAATACTGATAAAATTAAGTGGTATAATATAAGCTTTAATCGTTTGACACCTGAGAGACCAGTTCCTGACTTGATGTAATGGTGGTTGAGTATTAGATGTATTTCTGTGCTAATATAGATTAATAGCTTTTCTGTTGAACAGGGTTTTATTTTTGTAACACATATGACAGATACTTATCTATTAATTTTATCAACGTATATTTTCAAGATTTAATGAATACCAATATGCTGTTTAGACTTGTCCACGTTGAAATCAGGAAAGTTCGAACGTTGGTACTACAAAAAAATATGTGAAGTATTTCTTTATTTACTGTTAATCCAACGGCAATCCGAGTCTTCGGAAGAGACTCAAACTCAGAAATCACTTTAAAATTTAAAAGACATGGAACGAGATTCTTAAAATAAGGCTGTCTCTAAATGGCAAAACACTTCCGTTTCAAGTAAATAACTCTTCTTCAACGTACAGCGATTACGTAACGTCATTAATATTGATGAATACAACTTCCGCCCTGTCTGAGCAGCGTTACCTCTCTTCATGTTGTTGTACTAAGAAAAAATACGATTAGCATTGCTAGCATACTGTAGTTTAGACTTTCCAATTGTATCTGGTGATTGCCTCAAAAATAAAATATTCAAATGTGTCCACTTATCACTTATTTATGACAATAATCAGTATTAAATACACAACAAAATTAATTTCTTTTAAAAATAAACTTTCTTACAAAATCTGGCATGAACAATTTTAGAATCTCTGGTATGAATATAAAACTATTCTTATTTCGAAAATCACTGTGGACTACGACCTGCTGGTCTTAAAGCAGCGATATATTGGCAATATTAGATGGCAATATATATCATGGCATCTAGTATTGGTGAATATTAAATAAAAAATCCAGTAAATATAATAGTTATTCTACGTCAACATTGTTTTATATCAGAATATCCATATATTTAATTAACTTAACTATTTTTTGTATTTGTAATTTTAAAAGCATATAGTAAAGTACTAGTAACCGAACTTCTTATTTCAATAATTTTGGAATTGCTGTTCATAGCAAAAATAACAAATTATTGTTTGAGTAAAAATATAGTTTTGAGTGACAATTTAATAAATATTTAGCATGCATAAATTATTCAGGAGATGTAATCATGTAGAAATAAAAGACAAAATTATTTTCTAACAAATAAGATCCAATTAATTTGTACTATAAATTTAATTACTGTTATAAAACTCATCTTACTCTAGTTGACTTTTGACAGAAGTAGGCGTCTTTAAGTTGTGTATATATATATATATATATATATATATATCGGAATACAAGGAAATATCAAATATAAAACGAAAGATATTAATACCAGTTTAAATTTAAATGGCCACAAATATTCACTTTTCTGGATTGATTATCTTGGTGTCGGAAAGTCACTGGAACAAAAAAAAGTGCCGATAAACATGCAAATTCTACGTATTTGCGTGCGAAGCCGCGGGTAATTGTTAAATTTAATTAGATATAGGAATCATAGATAGGCATAATCAAAAATACTTTTATAAATAATTCAAAGACAAATAATTTACCGTAAAGATAGAAAATAGTTTTTGAAAGCTGATATAATCCCGTACACGCAATGTCTGATTACTTTTTATAAGCACTAATAAATAAAGAATGTTATCTTATTATGCATATAGTAGTGAGAAATATTATTATGTAAGTTTTAATGTATATGGCAGAAGTAGCGAGTTGAAACCAATTAGTTTATTCTGGATTTTACTTAATGAATAAAACTGTACATTAATTGTACGTTTACGATATTAAACTAGATTTCCTTTCTAGGACGGCATATTTGCAGTATGTGAAGGAACAAAATGTAGGGTCTGGGCATTAGCAAGATTCAACATACCATTCCCTCCGGTACTACAATATGAGGAACAAGCGAGCATAGTGCGATATATCACTATAGCACTTGTGGAAATAAAAAACAATACACAAGACAATAAATGCAATTTTGTATGACATAACCTTATCCAGGGGATTTTACGTCCATTTTACACGATACTGATATAATTCCTAGATTGAACAAAGGAAATAGAATAATATACTAACGTGGACTGGAAAACAAGAACATCTACTTTACTGTATCTGGTTTATACATAACGTCATTATCAAAAAACGAATATTGAGGGTATAAACAAAATTTATTTTTATTGGATTAAAGTGATCGTACTAATGCTAAAATAATTAATAACTATTATTAGTAGGTCTTTTCATAGATTATTTCGAAAGCATTTAATTGAAGAGATGTAGCACGAATATATGCCTATTGAAGAGTAAGGCTCAAAGTAAGGATTTTCCTTTCTACCCCTTTATATGAAAGGGACGAAAAACCCATAAGTAGACAATTTAAACTGTAGTAGGCTTCTTAGTCCAAAGGATGCACCGTGTATAATAATTATATACAACTATACATTTTCACAAAGATAAAAAAAGAAATAATATTATTAAGGGTAAGAATAACTTATAATTTATTTGATATAATTCACCGAAATTCTGATAGACCGATAGACAATTGCATTATGGGCATAAGCAATATGAAATTAAAAAAATATATATCTATAAATTTCCTCAAACAAAACAAAGATTGCATTTAATAAGTATTAAATATGGTAAATATATATTCCTCCTTTACAAATTTAATTTATTTGTGGAAACAAAATACTCTTCATAACAGCTATGACAAATTTAATATTTATTCATTTATTCATATTGTTTCTCTTAACCTCAAACACTGAAATACTTAAAATAAAAAAAAACAAACATTAGAGGACTCCAACATAATACCGATGTTGATTTTAGTTTGTAATGATTATTGTTCAATAACTATATTAAAATGTATAAAATTTCAAATACAGTACTGTTTTGAATTGAACCTCACTAGAAAATTATACATTGCTTCACAACCATTATATCTCGGAGAAAAATTTTAAAATCTAATTTGGCTGTCGGAAATAATTATATCGAACCATAAATACTCATAAAAGCGAAAACCCTGAAATAAGTATTACTCACAGTTTCGCTTAACCTCTGATCCTCTTCCCTTGGAAACTGAAAATGATGTACATGATACATGAAATATGACTAATACTATCATAAGACCTTATCATATTACATCATTACTGATTTCACTAAGAAAGCTACGAATTTCGAATTTGGGGTTCCTCCGCGCGGAATATTACGTAGAATTTTGAACGAAGCCACGGGTATGTGCTATCATGTCTATATATTGCAGTAATTTTTAAGGTTATAAAATTTCGTTGTTCGGTTACAAAGCTTTACACGTTACATAATTCAACTAAACTTATTCCACGACTGAATGTATATGTTTGAGAAACTGAATGCTCAGTAAATCGTAAGGGCTGAAAAACAAATTGTTTCTCCCTCCTGAATTTATAAATATACAAGAGAAAAATGACCTACTGGGACAGAATAACATACATTTGAAAGGCTTTGCATAATTCATAAAAAAGTATAAATTTGCTTTGTGTCAACCGAATTATTGTGATACGATAGTCAAGAACCTATTATATATTTTTATTATGTCTACGTGTGTGTTTACCCTATGAAAATAGTGGTTGAGTGTGTCAGTCCTATTGGCGACTTGAAGAATGTTGAAATCCAGTAGAAGGTTGTATGTTGCTCGCTTGTGAATTCCAAAGAGTAGTAGTACCATTAGTGTTATCAAGAAATCGACAAAGATTATAGGAATCTATAGAAAGTGGAGGAAGCTTAAAGAAAGATAGGTGGAGCCGAATGGAGAGAGCCTGGAAGATTTATACGAAGAGAAGCGGGGTAGTGAAATAAATCATTTATTAAAAACAATCCTCAATCCACTCAGTGATGAGTCAAGTACGTCAAGTCAAGTACCAGCCCACGGTAATTACATAGTTCTTGTATATTGCAATCGTAGCTTGTGAAATTAATATAACTTGCAGTCCACAGGGGAATAAACTTGTACTATAATATGCTACTACAGTTTGGCTAACTAATGTAATATTTTACATCAACTCAGAAATAAAATAATATACTGGCATAAATAGTTATTTACTACAATCTTGTGGCTCATAACTAATTTATCCAAGTTTTCCTGTAGCATGATGTAGCTTGAGCTTGAATAACAACATTGTCGTGGAAAGTTATTAGAACAAGGCCATGTGATGTAGTTTTTGGGTTAAGCTAAATTATTTAATAAAACCTAATAATTGTGGTATATTGCCTGTTATCGTTAGAAATACATTTATCTAGTGATATAGTTATTAGGTTTATCAACCGTTTTCTAGATATTTGCGTAGGACGAGGTGACATTGACCTCTACTAACAAATTGTGAATACCCAGCAGGGATCACTTCTGGCTGGTTTATACCTACCAGTTGAACCCACCACTGGGCACAGCAAAAACCGATATGCCACTTCAATCTGGGCAACCTTATGGATGTCCAGTAGCGGCACATCACTAACCGCAAATGTTGAGATTCTGGGGTTCATGGGCAATTCAATAGGTCTAGTCTACTGTGGAAGATGGCTGTTGGAGTTGGTGGGGTTTGTTCCCTTACCTCAGAGGCTCTTGTTAACCTCGACAAGGGTGTGCCACCCCCTGCCTACTTTGACTGGAGAGGCTGGTTCACAGCTGGCCTCCCTTCTACCGGGATGACTTTGAGATGTAGTGCCCTAATTCTTCCTCATGGATCTCGATAGGAGGCGGCCCCTACTCCCTAATCTTACCCATCCTGAATATCCTATCACTCCGGAAGCAGCGCAAAGGTCCTTACAGGACTAAGCTAGACTAAGCAGGACTAATTTATAAGCTTCTTGTCCTAAGAGAAAAAAAACAAACAAATTGTGAAAGACTAAGATTATTTATTTACAACTCTGAGCTAAATTGCATGATTATTGTTCGTCTAGACACACTGCCACCTGTAGGTTATACTTGTATGCTGGTTATGGATGCGTTGTATCCCACAGCCCCTTGCTACATGTATGAGAATATAGACTCATAGGACAACTAATCGCCTGGCTCCTCGAGCATCTGGGTTTGGAGCATTCTGTGGGGTAGGTTGGTATAAAACACTGACTCTCTCCACTCGTTCAAGAGCTGTACATATACGTTTATATGCATATACATATACTTTTTTGCTTAATCTTTAATCCAAGACTTATGACTTATTATTGTCCTTTTGTTTGCTTGTTCGTTATTTAGAAATCTTGAAGATGGAAAAGATAGATATTAGTTATTTATCTAAGTTATTTATGAAATACCTTCTATTTTAATTTGCCATAGAGTAACCGTAGTCGTTGTCTTTTTTTAATAATTAACGATCCTCTCATGGGCTTAAAATGAGAAATGAACATTAACTCGACGAATGTATGTATTTATCTGCTTAGTCATCTATTCTAGTTGAGAACCAATTTTCACTGTAAAAATAGAAAATCCGGTTTTTCTTAACATAAGTAGAGAAATATCCTCTTAATACGGAAATCAGTTATAATTAGCTATATTATTTTTTGTGGAGTTATAAACTGGACAGTCAATACCAATGTAGTGATAGATCAAGCGACAATGTTTTTCACAAATCCAATTTTCCTCAGCTTAACACACTTAAAATCAAACCCATATATAATATTTATTTTACCGAAAGCACTTATATAAGAAAACTGAAATTCGCTGTTTCCAAGGCCTATGCATGGATTCATAAAGTTAGTTTAACATTTATTAATACGCATGAGAGTACTTTTTACGTGTGTCAAAGTAGAGTCATGTGGACTGACAAAACAGTATTATTTTATATTTTACCGACGATTAATTTCTTCACTTAATTTTCCTGTAGTTTTTTCAAATAAAACAAGGCTTATGTGCGTAGAAGTTTCCTCTCGACTCCTTTATTGCATATTTAGGACTACTGTACTGACTTTGATAAATTATGCATAATTCGCACATAACGTTCGCTGAAAGTTTGCTTAAGCAAGTTTACATATAATTTACAGCCAGTTTCAATTCTACAATTGTGTCTTGAACGACTATCTAAGTTGTAATACATTATTTCCTTTCTTTCATTTACTTATTGTTAACTTACGTCATTTCTATAAACTTTTAACAAAAAATAAATATCTGTATTTAAATAAACACGTATTATATACCCTATACAAAACGCCCAGAATATTATTTAGTAACAATAATGTGGTATTTATTTGTAACTTTAAAAACATAAAGCTCATTTTCTTTGTAAATGATCGTTATTTTCAAATAGAAGTTCATATATTATATTTCTCTAGGTTAATTACTTGTTATAATGACAACTTACCCATATGTTGCTATGAATTTAGCAATTTAAGTAGATTTTGTATAAAACATAAACTTATTGCAATAGTTCTCATGATAGCACTTACTAACACTTTCTGCATAACGTCACCGAACATTACTCCCTTAACCCAAAAACACTCCCATACAAAAGTTATATACTCGTACTCCTATAAATAAATGTATATGTTATATAATGGCGTCTTGTGGAAACTGTAACTGTCAAAAGCACAAAAATAATTATCTTATTTCCTTGTCTAATGTTTAGAAAATTCTCAATCGTTAAACTCATGTACATTCAAGTACCCATAGTATCTGTTAAGCTACGTGGTACATTATATGAAAATAATAACAATTCACATATTCGTAATATTGATTGATTATCTTTGGGTTAAAAGAAAAAGCTTTTATAAACAAGTAAGTAGTAACAGAAATGCTGTTGTTATAAGTTCATGTTTTAACTTCTTTTAAGATTGTAAAATCTATTTGTACCTTAAGCTGAGATTCTGCGACTATCAACAACCTCTTCATGAGATATTGTGCACACAGGCATTACTACTTTATTTCCGTGTATTATTCTAAGAGAATTCATTTTTAAGTTACTTTGGCGTTTTAAACTCCTGGTTATGGAACGTTGCTAATTGCGCGGTACCCATTTATATTTTATCATTTTATATTTTAAATACGTGAAACAACGTGAAGACCTAGTAGGAGACAGTAAGATTGCATGTCAAAAACCGGCCCTTCTGTTCCACCATCCTAACGGTGATGGAGGACATTATTTCCCTTGTTCCATCATCGTAATTGTAATGCAAGAAAGATACTTCTCCTCCAATACCGTAACTGTGTTAGACGAATATATCAGCATATTTTCAACTATCGTATCTGAGTTGGTAAATTTATCTGTCCCTGATTCTCTATAGTAACGGAGGATTTTCCTTGCACATGTTACACCATCCTAGCTAAGTTTATGATTTTGTATGACCATGTTCCGCCCTCACAACTGTAATGGACGAATTTCTCTGTCTCTCTTCCACAGTACTAACTGTAATGGAGAAACATGTCTGACTATGATAACCTAAACAAGGAATTATCGCACTCTATTAATATTTTCTATATGCAAGTTTTAGTTTTAGGTAGTAATGTCATTTCCTCCAAGTTTAAAACTAGCAATTAAAACAGATAAAACTCAGCTTTACATATTGTAATCTATGATTAGTTAGTTTCTTAGCAGGCCTACATTACTTCTTCTTGAATACTGAAGAGAAATTTCATTGCACTAACTAAATCATTATTATTTTGGTGTAAATGAGACAGGTATACATTTACTTATTTAATGTATAAGCGTATTATAACACGAGTAAATTTTTCAATCATTGTTTGTGCAGTTTCGTAGCTGGTTTATAAAAGAAAGCTCTCTCAAACTCAAGAAGAAAATATTTTAACTTGAAATATATTATTTAAATAGTCATTACAAATATTTCATGTCATATGAGTGTATGTAGATTATTCACTCGACCGGAGTAAAGGGTGGTGGAATATATGGCACAGCACAATAAACGCTTTAATATGCAGCATTGCGCGTTTTACGTTTTGTCGATAGTTTGCCGGCTGTCATATACAACAGAAGGCACGTGTAAGTGAGAACAAGGTGGAGAATGGTGTGAGGTGGACGTGCTCACGAGATCACAATGTGTCGAGGCTATGAAGGTACGTCACGTCTAACGTGATTGCGTTTTGTCATTTTATAAAAGTGTGCTTCTGACGCGCAAGGCAATGTAAGCCATTTCAGACAGAATCTGTAAGGAAAACTAACCATGACTCTTGATGGCAGTCTGAAGTCAATTTAAAAAATAGGATTCTTCATATTATATGATTTAATCTTTATTATTTTATGAAGAGTTTGCTATACAATACGATATATTTCAATTTAATAATATTCAAAGCCACTAAAGTAACGTATTGTTGATTTTTCTATTATTTTATACTTATACTAATATATCTTTTAAAATATATAAACAACTGTTTGGTGTCACGTTCATCACCTATTTATGATTCATTGTAACATCTCCAAGTGATCAGAAACTATAATCAATAAACAACAAAATACGAAACGATTTCTTAACTTATCCTGAACTATGCTCGAACTATACTCACACTTACTATCTGTCTATAAATTACATTTAAGGAAAGCATTAAATAAAAAAAACCAATAATACGAACAATGTTTAGATGAGATTTTTTCAGAACTGCTGGCAAATTTGAAACTCATGGTAGCGAAGCGTTTCATTTGAAAACGTAATTGAAAATTCACACTGTTTCTTCAAAAAATACATTTCTTGTAAAGATTTCTTCAAAATTTGAGGCCTCTAGGACAAATTTTGCCACTTCTGGTATTCTTTACCACCGTCCACTCAAGCGTTAAAATGAATCTCGTAAAGCTATCTTATTTTCTTCACAGAGTAAATTTACTGCAATTCCCTTATGGCATAAAATATTATTAATGTAACTTAGTGTAACAAAATAAATAATTAAATTCATTATTCCAAACTTTATAATAATGTAGTTATATATTTTATTTTACGAGATTAAATTTTGTTACCTATAAAAGAGACAGAGGAATAAGAATTGGTTTAATGTAAGTAATGTGACAAGCTATCCATTAAAAGAGTCCGGGAGGAATCCATCTGCAAGATCAACTCAGTTCCACTGCATCCATCACCTTGTTTAACGTAAGTAATGTGACAAGCTCTCCATTAAAAGAGTCCGGGAGGAGTCCATCTGCAAGATCAACTCAGTTCCACTGCATCCATCACCTTGTTTAATGTAAGTAATGTGACAAGCTATCCATTAAAAGAGTCCAGGAGGAATCCATCTGCAAGACCAACTCAGTTCCATTGCATCCATCACCTTTTTACAGTTTATTTGGTACAATTTATTACACCAACGAATTGAACACAGCAAATCTATGCCCGGCAAAAATTAAATCCTTTGACTTAAAGACCCTTGAGTGTGAGTTTGTTTTGTCATTACTAAGGGGACTGTAATGGAAAGGTTATTAGTATTTTTTGACGTCTTTAGACGTTGGACTGAGCAGTGAACACCACATGACATTGTTTTCTCCATTCCTGAAGTTTTGAGAGGGGAGTGGGTGATACGACCAAGACTAAAAAAAATCTTAAGCATCTGCTAAAGGATATATTAGTAGTGTCCCGTCATGTGTTTGTTTTGTTATTTAAAACTCAATAATTAATTATTATTGTATTTTTCTCTGAGATAAGTAAAAACTGGGGATAAAAAGTATTGCTTACAAACAAGAATATAATGACATTACAAATAGCAAAGTTTAGTCAAGGTTTAAAACCCGAATAATGATTTTTACCCTGAAAAAAGTATCTTACAAAATTATTATAGATCAATTAATGTTATCGAGTAGATTACAACTTTGAAACCTGTTAGAATTAAACTAACACGGTTGCATTAACTATTATAACACTTCCTTTAGCTTATACACTTTTATTGACACTTTTAGGATATAAATATATATTATACTTGATTTATTTGGACAGTTTTACTGTAGAATGTATTGCTAGAATATCTTATTTTTGTCTTATTTATCGGTTTACAATTAGAAGGAATCCGATTAGTGAAAAGTGCAATGGATTAGGGTCACTATCTGCGCTTAAACCGATAAATCTACACCAATCCTCTTGGCTTAATGAAGCAGAGTCTTAATTATAGGAGCTCATTTTCAGAGAGCTGTTCAGTTTGTTCTTACTTCCCTTCAGACTGTAACGCTTAATTAATACAACTGGCATGTAGATGACCAAACTAGTGAACGAAATATAGTTGAATCACAGTGATAAAAGGTGAAGTTTCGCTAATGTACCTTTTATAATTTGATGGTCCACAGTAAGTAGTAATTTCCGATAGGATACATCTAAATTCATTAAAGAAAATAGTTGAAAAACATTGTTTTCAGTTAGCACCACATTCGTTGGTATAATTGAAAGTAAAGAATAGCACATGAACGAAGGCATGACAGAGATGATCGGATGTTGTTGTTACACAGCAAAATAGACTTCATAAAAATTATATGATTCTTCATTGATCTGATGACTAGTAAGAACCATTACAGTGTACAGTTTTATTTACCAAGTAGTATTTCAACTCTAGTAATCCAGGTCCTATTGTGCACACTGAATGATAATTTAATCAAAGTGATAAAATGTGAAGATTTGCAAAATATCTTTTTATAATTTGAAAATTTGTAATGCAAATTTTCAAAAATAACTGTTTGTTTATAAGAGTAAATATTTTAATAACAGTAATAACACAAAATTCATGGGGAAATTTTTGAGCAAATAATAGCGTTCGAACTAGAAGGTTAAGGAACGATAGATATGGTCGCGTTTTGTTGTTACATAGCAACATTTCCTTCTTTAACGTACTATCAATTATTGATCTAACGACTATATTGTAAACTTTTATATAAAAAGTAATATTTCAACTATAGGTTCTATTGTGGAACTACCTGAACGAGGTCTGGCATGTATAAATATTCAAAACAGTAAACATTATTGTATACAAATGTTGAGTAATCACAGCATAACTTGTACATTAATATTTCAAAGAACTTACTAATGTGCGCAACCCCATGCATTATTTAACGATGGATTTTTGGGATGAAGTTTAGTGTATGTTTTGTTTAATCAGCATATGTGTTTTGTTCTATAAGAGAACTGCAATGCACACTAAACACTAATATCTATCTAAAATACTTAAGGAAGGAAAAATACTGCTTGTAGTTTGTTAGATGTGAACGTAAAGTGACACATGTACAACCAAAAGCTAGATTGTATGGCATGTATTAAAAGGACGAAATATGGCCACTCAGTATAAAACTATGCAATATGACCTTGAGTTACATTTGTTGGAAAACATTTAATTGCCAGTGCTATTTTTAGTAAACTAGAGGAAGTATTTTAATTTAACAGCAAAATCTATTTATTATAAACACAATAACACTAGCAGCTACCCGCTGCCTTGCTTGCAATTCCCATTACATTGGTGTAATAAATACTGTAAAAATATTGATTTTTACTTCAATATTTTCGAATCTTTTGATCAATTTAAAGAAAATTAATTTTTAGATTTAAAAAGCAATATTTGAAGCTCTGAACTTTTAGAGTGAAACCATGATTCTCTAACAAAATTTCAGTAAGAAAGTGGTTATTCGTCGTCGTGATACATAACATAATTTTGTTTCCTATCATTACTATAAAGTCATTGAATTATATTTGCTAACAGGATGAGCAGTGGTAACAGAATGTACCTTTGATCCTAACTATTACTGTGGTGTGGAACAGAACATTAGTAATACTAACCCTAAACTGAAATGATGTATACATCGTGCATTGCAAATTAAATGGTACTGGATTAAAAATAAAAGTTAAACCAATTGAATGTGTAATTACATTTTAAATGACTTTTATTTAAAATGTATCTCTCGTTAGTTAAACAACACACATGTAATTAAATAGAAGCTTAAATGAATTGGAGCGTAAACTTGAGAGCATGAGACCGTGAGATAATCGCAACATAAGTAGGCAGTTAATGAAGTTGCAGCAAATGGGAATTAAACTGTTTATTATAATTAGTAGTAAGTCTGAAAATTCATTTTAATAAACGGTATATTTTTGTAACATTTCTATCTCATTAATTTTGAACAGTTTACAGTCACTGCTTACTGCCACTTCATATATCAACAAATTTTAAACATTCAGTTTTACTTCCGCGTATAGTTCATTTTCATAAAAATTGAAACACGTGTACTTCTCAAACTCTGACTGTATATGGATATCGTATGTGAATTAAAGTCAATAAGGACACAATTTTGGTTCTTAACAGTCAAATACTAGGGTTTATTTAAAAACAGATACAATTTAAAGTTGAAAGACTACCCAAAACATCACTATTACAATTGCAACAGGCATACTATTTTAACAAGAACGTTAATTAGTCTGTATTACCTCATAACAAAAAAACCGAAGTTGAGAGCCGCTTAGGGAAAAGTCTGTCCTGAAATGGAAATCGAAGAGCCAATAACGAATAGAATAAACAGATCTGTTGGAATAGATAAAAAAATAAATCAGGATTACAAAGGAAGAGGTTTGAACAATCGAGCACTGAGGTACCTTCAAGGATCTTTGTGCTTAGGATAAAAACTGGGATATTCAGTGCAGTAATAAATCAGGCTATTGAGTATAGGGCATTTTAAGTGCCTGGAACAGAGAATAATGGTATTAGTGTTAACTTAACGGAATAGAGTTTTCAACCTAAACTTCTGATTTCTTTACACAGAAGTGCAGCGCCCGCCTCAGGATATCAGATCATTTTAACTATGAGACCGTATAAATGGATCACCCCAGTGCTCACATCTTGCTCTAGGCATGCGATCTTTCAAAAATTAATCCAATTACATTTAAAAATATCGAATGAATTTTACTGTTGCCAATGATAAACTTTTCATTTATTTTTGTATAATATCATTTACTTATAGGATATAAGTTTCACATATATTTGTCTTAATTATTTTACTAAAGTCAAATACATCTTTTTTCAGAAAATAGTCCCGAAATACTTTTATTAATATTTAGATATTTTGAGAATTACTTAAATTATTAAATTTGTTTACACATAATATAATATGTGTCCTGTATATAAATATTCTATGGTAAAGGTAGTACGATATTTTAGATTTGCACAGAATCCATATAATAATATGACTGAAAATAACAGGTTGATGGGTGGAAAGGACAGGCTATTCACGTAGTAGCTAGTTATATAATTTGAAATACAGAGCTAAGCTGGACTTGTTAAAGAAATATTTAACAATTTATATTTTTATTAATATGTATATATCGCACAGAACTGCTATATGTCGTAATACGCGTTAGATTTTACATAGCATACATAAAAAACAAAGTATAGGAGTCATTCCTGGTCAAATGACTATGATATAATGATATTATGGTCCAATATAGAAGAAGATTATCCTGTAAATCTGTATTGTATGCATTTTCTTCGTGAAATTATGTTTGATATTCGCGTAACATCATAATATAAGATAATTAACGCTAAGTTGAAATTTTTAAATTTAAATTAATAATATACATTTATACACATTTAAATAAATTACTCAAAGCGAATTTTGTTTTATTCTTCAATCTGTTTACAATTACAATGAGTACATTATAATATGATTAAATTCTAATAATGGTAGGAATAACAATTATTTTTTAAGCCGTTTTAGATTTCAGTGTTAATCATCTACGGTATAAAATGTCATAAAACAAAAGGTAGTCAGAATTTTATATCGAAGACTCCCTTTGAAGCAGTCTGCAAGAATTATGCTACATAAAAGTTAGCTGGACTCTCCTTTTGAAATAATGTATCAATTCCACCTCTAAATTTACTAAAATCTTAACAATTTTTTCTGTTCATAAAGAACCCAACGTGTAGTGTAACTATTAATGTAGTTTTAATTGTATATTTTTTATAAAATATTAAGCATTAGATCTGAAAAACAATGTTACTATCTAAATTGTCTGTAATGAATCTGATCTTAGTTCACACTAGACTGAAGTGGGCTTCTCTAATCTATGACACATACTTTCTTGATCGGGAAAACAAGGGAAATTTTAGTATGGAACAAATCATAAGAACAAATAAATCAAAATGGCTATAACTATAAATATTTTGAAGTATTTTCTTGGTCGTGGTAAAAAAGACACAGACAAAAGTAAGCTTCTCAGATATATATCAAGGATCCATTTAAATGAATTAAACAATCCTTATTAGTTTCAAGGAAATTTAGTTAACAATGTCAAGATAATTAGAAATAAGATGTACCTTTGGCTCCCTAAACAATAAAATAAATTCTTAATCTTTATTTAGAGGGGAAAACAAGGTTCTTTATGTAACAATGCTATAGGGTCCTAGCCGCTAATCCGTTAACTTATCAATTTAAATGCTGAAATTCTAATTAAACTCCAACTAAATTTAATAAATATGATAGTGTTAAAAAGATTTAAAAATTTATATAAAAAATGTATTTCCCTATTTATATTAATATTGTTTCAAATTGGAATCTATGTTATAAATTTTTATTTTCATATAAAATTTTCATTTATGTGGAAATGTTTAATATATAAACAAATTTTCATAAATATTTGTATTTCTGTATTAAAATAAATATTATTTACAATTATAAAACTTTTATTACTTACCTATAACTTCTTCAGCTTGACAGCTTGTGGAGCTGTGTACCAACACATTATATTCTGTTATAAAACAGAACCAGCCGACGAAATATTGCACCATAAATTACAAACATGGGCTCTCGTATAAAATAATCAGTTTTATGATTTCAAACCATTCTACATAGCACTATACTGTTGAAGTTTTGACGTTATATTTGATACTAAACTTGAAACTGTCATGTCATTGCCTATCTGCTATAGCTATAGGTATGAATTTAGAATACACTGAAATTTCAAATATTGCATTATATTTTACGAGTAATTAGGTTCATTATCATTATTTATGTTAATTTGTTATTGTAGGTTTTAAATCATTTACACATTTATTACATTTTAGGTAATTTATACATCTTTACGCTCCAAAACCATAATTTTTCAGTTGTTATTAAAAGGTTTAATTATTTGTTATATTATGATCAAAGCTAAATCAGCTGCAAAAAATGAAATGCTATTATGTTCCCATTTATGGTTCCTAAACTGTCAGTATTAAGTTGAACCATAGTTAAAAACATACTTGTCTTGTTTACTTATGGTTGAAGGTATTTTGTTTATTAATGTATGGGGTAGTTGTAATTAGTAAAAATATTAACACGGTCAGTGGAGTTAGTGTGATTACTAAACTTTTGTACTAAAAAATGTTTACTAGTTAGAAGTTTTTGTTATATTTATTCCTTGATGGAACTTAGAACATGGATTACAAGAGTTGAAGTATTGCTATAGATAAACCACTTACAAAAAGACACTGGGCGATTTCAGTTCACGCAGGGTGGAGTAAATACCCCTCCACCGCTGTGATACCGCCCTCTCCCAGTATCCCCACCACTCGCCCGCTCGCTCTATCCCCTGACCTGGCAAAAGCCACAGGCTACCCTCATACGAAAACGGAAGCTCCCTGGATACGTCTATTACTGCCTAAGTCTGCTCAATTAATATTTTACTATTGTATAGGCCAACACAGGAAATACAATATACTTATAGAATAGGTAAGTTGCTGCAGTGTAAACAAAATGGCCAAAGCGAGACACGACCCACTCGCTGATAAAACAGAAATAAGATCCAATTCATTATCACTGGTGGGGGGCCCCTCCTGCGCGTGGCTGCTCAGATATTTGCTTCAGCGCAGATTTCTTTGCGAGCGGTTGTACAGTAAAACTGTAACGTAAAAGCTCTAATGGTTGTTACTAGTCATTATATCAATATTATAACATGTTATCATAATGAGATAAATGTAGGTTTGTAACGTCAACACGCAACCATCTCAATAATATTTTACACTTCCCCTTCAAAGGTAATTTTATTATTATTTTAAAATATTCTCTTGTATGTGGTGCTATTTAAAATTGATAACTTTTATAACAATATCAATCGTGTAATAACCGTTACAAATCTTCAAATTCAAGAATTGTGTATTTTAAAATCGTCACCATTTAATAATGTGATAGAATCATTTTTTAGTGTTTGTATATCAGTTAGGTCTTCTATATGGCAGCTATATTAATTGGGTTGATTGCCCAATTCTTTTGCCTGAAGGGAAGAAACAAACTGTAAAACTCTCCGACAATAAGGTCTATAACTCAGACTCACATGAAGTAGATAATTGGTTGAGATTTATCGGATTTAGTGTAGATATTGGTCCTAATTCATTACACTTTTTCACTATCTAAAAGATCTATATGTTAACCATTATTTAAAAGAAAACTGAGATAAACTAACCCCACATTTTATAATATAACTATAAAATGTGGGGCACACACATTTAAATTACAGATTTTAACTCCAGAAGTGTCATAAAAACTACTAAGCCTAGAAATAGTTACATAAAGGTGTTACCAAACATATGTTTAATGTATTTTTAATAGGATTACAAAATGAATACCCTACATAAGATTGATTTATCCTTATTTATAACTTTATAATTTTGTACGATATTCTTCTTTACATTTTATTCTTTAGTATAAGCAACACGTTTTATTAGTAACATATAACTATATCACAGGAAAAACAATCAGGTAAATTATTCTTTAGATAACAAAGGAAATGTATATTATTATTAAACAAATTTGATTCCTCGCACATTGGTTTTGATTGAAGTTCATACTTGCACATGTAGCTTGATTAACACTAACTGAGGATAGTTTTTTTAAGGCTTGGTGGTATCACCCATTCCCTCTCCAATTATATCCAACACCATTGCTATCGAGTATGGGGTATTCAGGCCAACGTTTTGTTACGCTACCATGTATGCGTATCCTTTAGTAATGCCAAAACAAACTTACGCACACAGGGTCTAATGTCAAAGGAAATATGAGTTAGACATAGATTTCCTGTTTTCAAATAGTTGGTACAATACGTTATAACAAAAAGGATTGAAGTAATATGCAATCTAAGTAATTGAATACGTCTAAGGGTAAAGGAGACGGACAAACGGACTGTAAACAAGGTGATGGATGCAGTGCAATTGAGTTTATCTTGCAGATGGATTCCACCCGGACTCTTGTGATGGATAACTTGTCACGTTACGTACATTAAAGCAATTGTTTGTCTTCTGCCTCTTTTATACAACAAGAAGATAATATTATAAATATCCGATTCAACTTTTTTATTTCTTCTTTTAAACCATCTTTGTCTATCCATAATCTCTTTGCTCTTTAAAACAAAGAGTATTATAGTTCTTCTTTAACGGATTTTTTAAATTTAAATTGAAAATTTATATACAAGTTTTTTTGGGCTTCTACCTCCCTCATAATTGAAGGGAGAAATACTGATTATGTGAGACAAACATGTATTAAGTTCAGTGTCTCAAAGAGGGAAAGCAACGGAAGTGTTATCCATATACACCACATCCTCGGTTTGAAACATCTTGAAGCTGAATTTGGCTTTTGGTTCAAATTTTTCCATAAATATGTTGGCGAAAATGGGCGATAAAGAAGATCCCATCGCTATTCCCTCATATTGACGGTCAATGAAATCATATAGTTAGAAATAGTCACATTTGGTGCATAGCTCTAACAGTTTTAGCTGAAACTCTATGATTTTTAGTTTCAGGAATCGGTACATTAGAAAACATACTTTCAACTTCAAAGATGACTCGCATATCTTAGCCGATATCACACTACGTTGATGGTTGTGAGAGGTGCGGTTGCTTAGACTCGGTGGCGTATGGCTATTAGTATGATAGCCGAAAGTTCAAGAGGTGACTGCCGATAAAAGCCTGTCAAGGGTCAAAGGTCCTGCTTAGGGACAATGGACGCAATGAAAGGGACACTAACCACTGCTGTGGCACTAGTGCTAAACGTGGCAACTTTTGAAATAATATTGACGTACGAGGATCTACGATAGCAGTATACAGACTGCAACTTAATGGGGAGTAGCATTATCACTACTGGGAGTAAGCACTCCAAGATCGCGTAAATTATACAACTAGTCATTCTAGAGATTGTATCTGACAGAATGTCAAAGGTTAAGGACTGGGAAAAATCATTAAGAGTCAACATTGTCAAAAGATATGAATGGTCAAATGGAGAGCCTGCCTACATGAAGAAGGCTCTAACCTAATACACGGATGGGTCGAAGGCTCTGATGGTTACTGGAACAGGTGTTAGGGGGCCAGACCTAGAACCTTCTTTAGCTTTACCCAAGGCAAACTGGCAAATGTTTTCAAGCTGGTCACTGCCATAGCGGAACGCGTGAGAATTAATGTGGAAATAGACAATAAAGGCAAAACCATATTCATTAATCGGATACTATATGCTTTCGTGATCAGAAAACCTGTGCAGGAAATATCGTGTCACATTAGAATTTTATGGATTTACAGAGCAAACGTTAAAGATCCTGTAGGTTTCTTGCTGTACTGAAGAGGGATTGTAACATATAAGTATTGTACAGAAGATGTCATGGTCCCTTTAAGGCCTGAGACTTTACAAAGCTTAATCCTGGAAGAGTTTACCCAATACGCCGGATGGCTGACCTAGCCCGGTGTAAAAAACTAGCTTATTGATTTCAGCCAGCTTAACAGATTTTTTCTTCTCAACAAAGTCTCAGAATTCTTAATAAAATAATCAGTTTTTCCTACAAATAGTGCCAAGACGATAGATATTTTTTATTAATGGTGTTCAATAGGGCTTTAGATATTTTTCTACACGGTGACCTCTTTATACTAATTATTGTTTTGACGGGCAATATGAGGTTAATTTAGATCTGAAATTGTCTGAAGAATTTCGTTGTGTTTATGGTGGGTGTTGACTATTTTGTGCTCAAATACATAATATGAGTGTTTATTTAGCAAAATATGTTTGCCAGCTTTCCGTACTTTTCTCTTTGTATATTACTGTGTATTGTACAGCAGTAACGGCTCCTTTCTTAGATGGTACGACTTTTAGATCTTCTCCAAGGACAAATACAAATTAAATCTCCTCCTTATAAGATTCTACACTTGTAAAGTGTAACTGACTTTGACAGATGAATAACAACAAACATTTACCAGCTCTTGTTTAAATGCGTATTAGTTATTGCTTTTATTATTCTTGACTATGTCAGGCGAGTACAATACGTTCACCATCTGCTGATTAACCAAGACTTTAAATATAAAGGTGAAAATGGGTCTCAAGACCAGTGGGACGCAACTTGTAGAGATATTCGAAACAGGAATACGCTTATGTGTTAAGCCGAGACCATAAAAATGTTCCTGTAAGTTTTAGTACCCTCGCTCCCGTAGTTGTTACATGATTGAGTAAAATACATACAAACACAGAGATATATACATTCGATTTTTAGGTAATATAATAGATAAATACATCAAACACAGAGATAAATACATTCGATTTTTATGTAATATAATAGATAAATACATCAAACACAGAGGTAAATACATTCGATTTTTATGTAATATAATAGATAAATACATCAAACACAGAGGTAAATACATTCGATTTTTATGTAATATAATAGATAAATACATCAAACACAGAGATACATACGTTCGATTTTTATGTAATATAATAGATAAATACATCAAACACAGAGATATATACATTCTATTTTTATGTAATATAATAGATAAATACATCAAACACAGAGATAAATACATTCGATTTTTATGTAATATAATAGATAAATACATCAAACACAGAGATAAATACATTCGATTTTTATGTAATATAATAGATAAATACATCAAACACAGAGGTATATACATTCGATTTTTATGTAATATAATAGATAAATACATCAAACACAGAGATAAATACATTCGATTTTTATGTAATATAATAGATAAATACATCAAACACAGAGATAAATACATTCGATTTTTATGTAATATAATAGATAAATACATCAAACACAGAGGTATATACATTCGATTTTTATGTAATATAATAGATAAATACATCAAACACAGAGATAAATACATTCGATTTTTATGTAATATAATAGATAAATACATCAAACACAGAGGTAAATACATTCGATTTTTATGTAATATAATATATAAATACATCAAACACAGAGATAAATACATTCGATTTTTATGTAATATAATAGATAAATACATCAAACACAGAGATAAATACATTCGATTTTTATGTAGATAATAGATATATACATCAAACACATTGATGCATACATATTTCTCTAAAAAGATAATTCGGAAAGATATATTTTGCCATCACATAGATTAAAAGTTCGCCCAATAACATATAATTTATTGTTGTGGATAAAAATAACAAATGCTTAAGTTTACGTAGTCTAAATTTACGTTATATCTATAATTAGTTTATGTTGTCCCTAGTGAAGTGATATTAAATCATACTACTGAATATACTGTAACTATAAAACAAATTAGTGAATAAACAACAATCCAAAACACTGATATTCCGCTTAGAGGATATTACTGATGAAATTAAACTTTGTATTACAAATCACGTGAGCTATAATTAAGTTAATTTGGTCATTTGTAGTTAAGTTAGTGGAATATAATTATTGAAATAACAGCGGTAATTGTTTAATAGACATCAATCAACGTTATCATTATCCTCCTCTCCTCTACCACTGTACTAAACAACAACTGCTACCAATATCGGTTAACACTTATACCTATGACCGTAACTTCAGATTACTGGTTTTAATATTTAAAATATTTTCAGATCAAACAATGTAGAGTATGCATTACCAAAAGTATTCTTTAATAAATATTTAAATTACATCACAAAAGAAAACTTTTCTGTGGATATAAGATAACTGTTTTTGCTATCGTAAATGAGTATAGATATATAAACAGTCAGACAGAAAAGAAATATTTTACACCCCACATGAAAACATAAGAGAAAATCCAACAGCCTCTAAATGATAGACTTTCAGTGAAATCCTAAGGATACAAATTTAATTTCATAAAAATAAATCTTGCCTATGTAAAAATTATGCTTAGTGCCAAAATCCAATCTGCATAGTTGAAAATCAATCTCGAGACAAGTTATACATAGTTAAGCTATTTAAAGGGTCACTTACATGTCCGTTTTGAAACAGAATTTGTCTATGTAGCTATTGTGTTACATACAAAATTCTAAGTCCATAGCATGAGATATTTAGAGACACACAGGCACACAGCGAGAGAGAAGGTCGAAAAAAGATTTTGTGAGAGCTCTTAAATATAGGTGACAAATATAAAATATACAAATATTTATACCAAATTTAAAGATATGCATTTTTTAGATGTCACGTTTACCGTGATAAGCTTTGTTAACTCGGAGGAATATAATAATATATATGAAGGAATGTGTATTGCCATCAACCTATATCTTGTACGTTTGAAAATAAACTTATAAAATGAAGACCAAATAGAATGTAACGGAATTCTAACCAAACTAATGTACCAAATATCACTTGGAAATTGATTAAATATAACAACCCACTTACACTTTGGCGCCCGAACATTGGATAAAAATATCTAATTAAATGTATTCTCTGTTTATTAAACACTAAGTTAATATTAATGAAACATATTTGTAATATTTGCGTTCCTTATGCTAATACTAGTATAGTAAACAAATATGTAGCCAAGTTATAATTGGCATGAATTGCCATAATATTTTTCAGCAGCTACTTATTTTTCCCACTGATTTCGAGGTTAAAGGTTGTTTTGTATTATTGAGAAAATACCTACCGAGTAATTCACGTCAAAGAGAGTTTTAAACCTCCGAAATATTTTTAACCCAAGTCCAAGATTAAACATTAAGAAAAACCCAGGTATTATCATTATTTCTTAGTATAAGAAATAATGATAATAAAAGAACAATAAAAAGAACATTTTAGAGTGGACCACCTTCGTTTATGTTTGTTTAAGTCATCCTTTAATGGAATCCACACATTCCCTCCCTCTGTTCTGTTAATAAGTGTATAAACTAGAATTGTCTCACTCCCTAAAATAGTATATTTAATTTTTTTTTTAAATAGGACGTAACATAATCAATCACATATTCGGATGAAGGAAGAATTGTTGTTGTATCAATATTGTATAGATCAGATTCTTGCCACATATAAACAAATAAAGAAAAAACACTTTTGACCTTCGGTTGGTATGCTGGAAACCAAGATTTGTCAAAATTTATTTCAACACTACACCCAAACCCGCACGGTTACAGAAAAATATACTGGATTGTAATAAATTGCTGAAGCCAGGGGTTTACAGATCAATATGTCACAAAGAATTTTCTACGGAGATAGTTGTGGTGAAATACTCAGCTCACTGGTGAACCAAGTTTACAGGGCGAAGTATTGTGTATTTTCAAGCAGCATCCTGAAAGCCAATTGAAGAGTCTACAATTTTGTAGCATTAACTAACGAAATATGTACTGGATTGTCATAAATTCCCGCAGCCAGAAGCTTACAGATCAATATGTCAGTAGGATTTTCAACAGACCTCGTTTTGCTTAAATACTCAGCTCACTGGTGAACCAAGTTTACAGGGCGAAGTATTGTGTATTTCAAGCAGCATCCTGAAAGCCAATTGAAGAGTCTACAATTTTGTAGCATTAACTAACGAAATATGTACTGGATTGTCATAAATTCCCGCAGCCAGAAGCTTACAGATCAATATGTCAGTAGGATTTTCAACAGACCTAGTTTTGCTTAAATACTCAGCTCACTGGTGAACCAAGTTTACAGGGCGAAGTATTGTGTATTTCAAGCAGCATCCTGAAATCCACTTATTGAATAGTATACAATTTTGTAGTATTAGGTAACGAAATGTCTTTATATAACACTGGCTGCTACCAATGAATTTAAATAGCAGATATTATTATTATAAACTGTGTTGAGTACTTGGGTTCTAGATTCTCAGTAGTTTTTTTAAGAGACAAGTATACAATATTTCAGTTCTACGCTTGCTAGTTGTTTATTTATTGACATTATTTTAAATAATACTAAAAATGTTAAAACATTTATGATAAATGTAATTACATGTACTTTAAAACGTTGTTCGTGTTGTAACATAACACATTTCGTAGCCCACTCTGTTGAAAAGATTATATACCAAAGATATTGGGGAGTAAAATACCATCAGTCACGTGACCGAGGCCATCATCCTGGCTTATACAATTACAGTTTCATGTATTTTAAAAGAATGTAAACTGATATCCTGCAGGGTTCTTAATAACTAAGGAGATAATTTTACAAGACAAACGTTTACGTTTATAAACATTTAATTAAAAGTTTTTTCACCAATATCATAAAAATTATATAGTTAAAAATGAATTATTTGTTTATATGGAAAAAATATGATGTATCAAAACTAATCGACAAAAAATTTGTTACAAATCTACAACGACACAATATGTATTTTCATGTACGTAGGTTTTACTTTTATTTTGATTCTATGAAGTGAAATTAGAACTTTTTCAGGCAATAAAGACCGTCATTAAATGATTTTTGAATAATTTAACCTACAAAATTCATACATGACTTTCGGTACTTTCATTCCAATATTTCAAGATATCCGTCACACTTAATATCTTCCTTTCTTTCCTACCTTTATTTCAAGAAATCGTGTCCTATCCTATAAATACATTTCTAAATAGTTAGTAACGTATCCTGTGTAATATAAAATGTAGATGAGTAAGTTCTTAAAATATATTTTAAAAAAAACCTTTGCTCAACTTTAAGTTTAAAAGATTTATAAATAATTAATTTGTAAATTATATACATATACTAGCTGTTACCCGCGGCTTCGCACACAATCTTTAGAAAAGTCCTTATATTATTTAGTAAAAGCAATTATGAGCGATTAGCCGCGGGTAACAGCTAGTTCGTCAATACATTCGTAGTATTTTATAATTAAAACTCTTGATTTTCAATAAAATACCAATTACAACCAGATACCCAGTTACCCACGGCTTCGCACGCGATTTCCTGCAGAAAAATTGGGACATAGGAGGCATATTTCTTTTGAACGTCCTTATTACCCTTCTGAGATAAATAGTCGCTGAAAGATACTCCAAGCTCATGAACTATTTAAGATTTAAAGTTTAAAACAGTCTCAATATGCACTTGTGAAATAACTGGAATTTTTCTCCAATATTCTATGATTTTTCTATACAATTGAACTATATTAGCCCAGCGTGGACAGGAGTCAAAAGTCGAATTCATTTGCACACATACGATGTAATAAATAATGGCGCTCAATGTAATTTTGAAACGAAAATAGGCATATATTAGGTACATATTATTACAGTCTAATGATTATGAGCCCCAGATGTTAAACGAAATTGCGTATGGTTTTTATTTTGTTGAAACAAAATTTGCTGATTCTCTTAAGCTTATTTTATGCTTTCAAACTATAAATGTAAAGAAATTTAAAATAGTAATTAAATTATATAAACATATTTGTATGTCGCATTATATATGTTTACAAAGAACAGCTGATTAAATTTGAACAGACTCTTTCACTTAATAACATATGTTTGCTGCAATGCATTTCTTAAGGTTATTTCCGTAACTTTTAGAGACCAGTGGGGCGGAATCATGAATCGGGAACGGGATAAAAAGTATCCTATGTCCTTCTCCCAGTCCTTAGCTACCTCCCTACCAATTTTCAGCCAAATCGGTTCAGCCGTTCTTGAGTTTTAAATAGTGTAACTAACACGACTTTTTTTATATATATAATCAATATATATATATATATATCTGTGTCCAAACTAAAAACTGTTGTTGGATCCTTGTTAAGGAAGTTGTAATCAAGAACTGCAAGGTCTGATTAAGCTATGGCGGTTAGACAGGGACATCTCCCCCGGCAACACTTTCTTGGAGAGAGGATTTCAGATATTCAACTACTTTGTGACTTGTGCTTTGCGGCGACATGCGTTTCAGGCATTCCAGACACATACGTCATGTCTGACGAAAATTCTGAAAGCATTACCGAAAAATCTGTTTTACATACAATAAACTTGTACTAGATACAGGTTCAAATGCACAATTCCCATCAATATACAATAATTCGTTTCTTACCTAAAACTAAAACTTATTGTACTTTAGTTCTCAGTACTATAAATGATTAAACATTATTTCTTGTACCCATTGTTTGAAGGCACAAGAAATTCATTACATTGTAAAATGTGTTTTGTTGGTAAAATCTTAAAATCAGGAGTTTGTTTAACTTTTTGTAAATAACCTATAACAAAAAATATGTAAGTAAAGTGTTTAAGATATTAAATTATGTAAACAAAACACTGGGTCTAAAAATATTGGCATATAAAACCAACTTTTACTCAATTTAGTTGCTCAAAACAAACCTGATTGGATAAACCACCTTGGTTTAAACAATAATAATAATAAATCGTTTATTAAATAAATATTACTTTTACAAGAAATGTATCAGAATTGTGAAATGTAATTGCTAAAATTTTATATCCATCCTACCATAACAAAATCACAAATACATTGTTTTCAGCCACTCTCTCCCACTCATTAGAAATGTAGTCAGTCTGCCAATTGAGAGTCTCCCAATTGAATGCCATAAACTCGTCCATGTTGTAAAAAGCGTTTGCGACAAAAATTTATTTCCAAGAAGCTTTAAATGCCTTCGTCATTGGGGAATGTTTTAGCGAATTTGGTAATATGTTGGGAAGGTGAACTCCTGCCCGGGAAGACAAACGCTCAAACAGTCAAACAGTACCGTCCTGTGAGCCCCAGTTCGGTAATTGTTTCGCCTTAGTTAAATATATATGGGAATACCTCATATGGTATTACATTTATATTTAAAAAAGATAGGCCTCTAAAATATAGGAGTAGAGTAACGTCAACAGCTTTAGGCCTTCAACACTTTACCTACACGACTCTACTACGCAGTTTAGCATTTATTCGGATAGCTTTTTTACTCAGTCATCAGTATCTGGTTCGAGCAATACTTGGACAGTTTACTCAAAATATAGATACCTGAGGATAGTTCTGATCAAATTTGGTCAACATGACAGTCCTAAGTCAACCTTCGATCAAGGTGGAATTTTATTGTGTAGACCTCTTTAACTCAGTATCGTCCATCATTACTTTAGGCCTATTGTCTGAGTTTTCGTTCCGCAAACTGAATTGTATAAAATTTGACTGTGTTTAATTGGTTTTGAGATTGAACTCACTAAATTGTTGAACTGTGTTGTTAAGCTTAATGAATGTTACTTTTTCGAGTTCTTCGATTGAATTTGCGTTGTGACAGAGAGTCGTGTCATCTGCATAATGTACGATTCGTCCTCGTTCTACAGTTGAATCGGCATCCTTAATGTAGATGAGAAAGAGTAAAGGACTAAGAATGGGGTCCTGCGGAACTCCAAACCTTGGTATTACCTGTTTTGATTGAACGTTCAACATTCCTACAAATTGAACCCGATTAGTGGGAAACGACTTGAGCCACCTGAGGGGATTCCCCTATTTCGTAAGTTTTAATTTGGAAATGAGGATACGGTGGTCAACACAGTGGAAAGCCTTAGAGTAGTCAAAACATAAACTTAGTGCATTTCTTTGACCATCGATTCCTTCTACTTTCCAATCAACGAGACGCACTTATGGGTCTATTTTCGATTTACCACATCGGAAACCGAATTGGTTTACTGAGGGTAAATTATGGCTTTCAAAAAATGTACGCATTGTGTGAGGAATACATTATCAAATATTCTGCTGAGGACTGACTGCATCAAAATGGGGTGGTAATTTTGGGTTGGGGAGGGTTCTTGAAAATTGGTGTGGAATTTACAATTGTAGAGAGTAAGGGAACGATCCAGAGATAAAAGAGAGGTTAATTAAATGCTCAAGTGGTCTAAGCAAATGCCTGGAGCATTGCTTGATGAGCCATTTTAAAACGTGCTTTTTGAAGGGAAGTCTCTTATCACTCTAGCAATCTCCTCCTCTGAGAGTGGAGCCAAAGCCATAGAAGCTATGGAGCTTGGTACTAATGAGGTGGGTGGCTGACTCTGAGTTGCTGGGAGGAGCCCTTGGTCAGTTCCTACCGAAGCAAAAGTGTTTCATTTATCTGCGACCCTAGAAGGACATTGATGAGTTCGTTTTTGACGTCGAGTGTTATTTGTTTGTCAGTTTGTGTCTTCTTATTGTTGTCCAAGCTATAATATTTTAAATATTTGTACACGTGAGCAAGGTTTTGTTTACATCATAAGCTTTTCTATACATATTTTTGTTGCTTTGGAGGAAATATTTAAGGTGGTTTTTTACATTGTAATACGTTAGGTAGTTTTCTGAAGAGTTTGTTGCAAAAATTATTGAATCCGAATGTCGGAAAATATTTTAGTCTAATGTTTTAAATATGCTACACATCTAACATTTTAGGTAACCAGGGAAACTGAGGTATTAATTATACTATTTTATGTTGCTATGCAATGATTTAGTTTTAGGAGTTGGTAGACCTGATTTGTTTGCAAAATAGCAGACATTTTTACCGCTGTTGTTTATTAGAAGAAATAAGTGTGTTTTGTTTACACTGTATGTAGTTCACATAAACTGATGTAAAAACTATGGGTGGTCTGACTGAAGCTGCCATATTGTCCACCCAAAAATACTATAGTCTAGCACCTCCATCTTTGACCTCAGTCTCCGCTATCGTTACACTAAAAGACACAAAAAAACTATCCATAATCTATTTAGTGGAATTAATTTTAGCTCAAAAACATTTCTCAGGCTATTAATCCATGACACTTCTTTCATTCTTACACTATACAATAACTTTAAGTTTATGAATACTGACAATGGAATTATGTTGACGTAGAGAGGGACAATATGTCCATTAAGCTGATAGAACAGACGACTAATTAGCTGAAAGCTCGGCCGGACCCTCTGTTGCTTCAACGATCATTATTTTCTCACTAAATTTGTGTAATGAAAAAAAATCAAGATTTGTGTAGTTTCTAATCACACAAATAGTGATATATTAACTTACAGTTACATTGTTTAACTATGATTTTTAATGAGACTTATAGGGATTATAAGGTTCACATATATATATAGGGATAATTATGGAGAGAAGAACGCAAAAGTCTCATCGTAGTATATATTGCCCATTCTTTTTCAAATGAACTAGACAATTAGTTTTATTTTCTATAGTATGTAGCAAGATATAATATTTGTTAAGGATTCATTTTTAATTTCGAGACATTATTCTTAAAGAATTTGTATTATAGTAATATTATTAAATATAAAACTTATCGCAAATTGTGTATAACGATATCTCAGGATAAAAGTAGGAATTAGATATAATTTTGTAAATTCGCCGAGTATCAACATAATTTATCTACATAATTGAACTGTTTGATTTCAAAATTAATATGATAGTCAACTGTTACTCTAAATACTTTTAGTTATAATAACAATTAAAAGTCGTTTTCCACCCTTTTACAGTTTGAGCTGAAATAAATTTATCAATTTAGTACATTTCATAATATTCTATCCCTAGAATATGGCAAAGTAACTGCAGTGTTTCAGCTAATTTTATAAAGCCATCCTAAATATTCGTGGCATTTTCAGATAACAGATTGTTGTATTTTTTATTGTCCATGATTTTGAATAATACATTATTAAATCTCTATTGCACATTTATTAAACGGTTAATACGAGGTTAACCGTTATTAAGTAATATTCGTTAAATTAACCATTTAAGGAATATTAATATATTCCTTAAATGGAGTTTGATAATTTGAACAGCATTTGAACACCCTGCTTTTAATATTAAGGTCATTACAGAATTAATAAAAACAAACAAAGATAAGGTAAACGGTAAATTAAAAACAGGAAAAGTGTATATTATTTAGTTGTTATATTTCTAGTGAATATTAAAACTCTGGGACAGTCATAATAACAGGGATTTCATTACTTACAGTGTTTTGCTATTTATGCTATAATAGTGTATTAAAATATTTAATGTACCCATTAGAAAAAATAAATATATTTTAAAAAATCAAGTAAAATACTATGTTGCTATTGGTAACCCAAAAACACGAACAGGTAGGGATTTTCACACACATTTAATGTTTTTCAACGTAAAACTTATCACGAAAAATTTCACTCTCAAATGATATAATGCATCATATGATATCCACTAATACTACTATAAAATTTCATATGAAATATAGTAGAAAGCCTTGGAAACCAGAAGAACAATATAAAATTCAACAAAGCAAAATATTACACTACAACATGCACGGGTGTGGGAAACCCGCTAATGAATGATAAACCTATATCGCTTGCCTCCAAATGTTCATGGTCAACTGAAATTTTAACAGTGAACCTTCGGTGATAAGGTCGAAGGTTAATAGTACAGATCAATCAAAGCTCTGTAATATATAATGTTTGTTTTGGCTAAAACCATTTAATTGTGTTCAGACACAATACGAAACTTTAGCAAGTAACAAGGATTTCTTGTTACTTATATGAAACACTTTTCGAGGTTACATTTCTAATATCAAACTTTAGCAATGTAAAAAATAAATAAAACAAAGGTGACATTTTGTATATTTCTGGATAAATAAGACCATTCAGGTTCTAAAAGTACGACATATCGATTTGATTTTGTAGTATTTGTATTCTAAACAAATATATGTTACCATTTTAATTGTTAGTATTTTATGCATTTTATACTAAACTGGAATAAAGTATGTTCATGTTAACATTATACTGTATGTAATTCTAGCTTTGTATTACTAGTGGCCATAAATATAAGGTTATGTATATTAGAAGTACGAAACACAATGTAACCTTAGAAAAACTCCTCTAACTAGAGCCAAAAAGTTCGCTCATTTGATGAAGGAGATTCCATTCAAATTATTTGCTTAAAACCGTATTTCATTTAAATATTTTCAGGTATTGAAATCTTCAAAGGGTTTCTTAGACTGTACTGCTATTGTAAAATCCAATTCAAAGAGTGTTACTTGTGCACTGTTAATGTCATATTGAAGTTACGCGTTTTTAGTAATACTAGTAAAACAATTCTGACAATTAATGTTTTTTTACAAATAAATAGTACTAAAAAGGGAAAAATGAGGTAAAGAAAAATCAAATTAATATTTTTACGAGATTTATTATTTATTAAATATATTAATATTCGAGAAAGTATAGTTAAAGGATGTACACGTTCAGTGGTGAAGTTTAACAATGTGAACGAAAGCGTTAATGAACATTATCGACGGTTGTGGTTACAATCAACAGTTTAGTGTAACATTCAACAGTGCAAACACATGTAATAAACCACTCATAACCAAAGAATGTTGGGAACTTAAAAAATTCAGTTGTTACAGAAAATCTAACATGACGCTTCATATACTATCCGCTATGTGTGGCACTTCATTAAATGTTATAAAACAATGTTTATTTATTTCTTTAATGTTCCAATTTTGTTCTAAATTAATTAGTTTAATCACGTAAGAGTAAACATCTATATTAAAATATCATTTACATGATTATATACAATATGTATCCATAATACAATGATCCAGCGGACTATTCATGATGGTCGAAAAGTTCAGTTCAAAATATGAGTTTTAAGGAACGCTGAGTGAAGGAGAGAGCGCCGGCAAAGCCAAGAGACGACGTAGGATATATTATCTGTAACTTCAGCTAAGAAATATATAGGTTTTGGACTACTTCCTTAACAAGTAATCGATAAAGATGGATATTCTTTGTTGCATTAAAGATACCTCCAAAAAACGATAGCGAACAGCCTTTGTAGTAACTTTTTGGTAGATATAAATATTCCATCCTTTGCTACATGCATGTATTAGTTACAGAACATTGTCTCCTTTATACCAACTCTTAATTATTATCCCCAAAATTTAATTTTGATCCCAGTTTTAGATCAATGCGTAAATTCATATATTATTCTATAATTTCTCTTGCGTTGATGCAGATCACTTTAATTTTTCTGCAAATAATTAGGTGAAGTTATTACGCTTAACCATCCCGTTAAATCTCAGGAGTACTGTGTATTTTCCAGGTAATAAGTTCTGCAAGTGCTTCAAGATCACAAAATACTCCAAAAATGTCCATAGAATCTACAAATAAATTGGTAAAACATACTTGTACAATACATTCATGCGGCTCATTATGTGAATTGTCGGCTTTATTACAATAAAAAAGTAATTTCCACAATTGCAAGTTTCAAATCTTATACCAACATTTTAACAATAATAGATGGTCAACATTATCACAAACCCACTTCATATGACATTAATGATATTAGCACTGATAGTCCACATCAAGATTGTGAGCTCTTCATACTTTCGTCTGTTAGTTATTATACTTATTAAATAACAAAAGCTTCCACGCTTATTTTAAATTTTGGGACCATAATTGACACAATAGTTACTGGCATGTGAGTTGAAAAAAAATCTAGACCAATGCTCAGGCAATAATTGACTTATATTCACTCTTATTTAATATTCTTGTACTTGTTATCGAATTTGAGTACCAAAAATCAGATTTTAGTAATAGGCCTAATATTGGCTTGCATATTATCAGTTTATCACATGAAGCCGTAGAAATATTTCCTTTGCTTTTTGATCGCTTTGAAGGTACTTATGAAGTATCCTCCTTGAAGCAATGTTTTTAAAACATGTACACCCTACCAAAGTCGCTAAGTAAAATTTTATTTACTCATTTCGTTTAATTTTTTTTTTATTTTTTATCTTTACTTTACATATACAATTTTTTAAACAATACTATTCGCCATCAGTAGGTCTAGAAACACACACACACACACACACACACACACACACACACACACACACACACACACACACACACACACACACACACACACACACACATAATTATTAGTAGTTTTTAATACAAATGTTACAAAATAATTATTCGTAGTTACATGTAAATGTAAACTCATACACACTTCAATCAGTGAAGAGTATTCCTCCAGTTTGCTTTGAGTTTATCTTTAAGTTATGTAGAAGGAAGTTCTACAGCTCTGCCTGGTACTCTGATTGGCTGACAACTCACAACACAACAACACATTCTCTGATTGCTGAGTGATGCTTGGAGAACTTCTCGGTTGTGAGTAGTTTGTTATTTTAACAAAATCAAAAGGTTTGACTTTAGTAATGATCGAACAAGTAAAATGAAATAAGAATCTGAATGATTTAACCAAGAAATATTATATATTTCAAAATTTACAGAATTTTAAAATGATAAATGTTAAAGCCGTCCAGTAGTTAAAGCTATTTTTATATTATGAAACGCAAGTGGCAATAGTATAACTACGTTATTTATCCATTACTACTGCAAGTGTTAAATCACTGAGTATTCTTTATCCTCAAGTGGAATTAGAAGCAAGGTTATAAAAATGTTGTTCTCATAAACATATTTAGTCACCTACAAATTAAATGAAGCCTATAGTTCATGTTTCTTAAGTGTACTCAATAGATATTTGTGGATAAAATTACGAATATTGGGGAAAAGTACGTTTGTAAAAGTAAGGTGTCCCAATTACTTGATATAGGAATGCTATGTCTCCAGAACGCCGCACTGTCAGAAGGTTTCCCCAAGGGCTAACAAATCTTGTCTTGCAGACAGCTTCCAAGTATATAACTCAATTGGATATTAAAATATTGCATAATGTGGGTAATAAATCTGGGTGTGCACTTTGACAAATTAAATGTATCGCATCCTTTACAGATTTTATTGTTAACTTAATGTGGTTAGTAGAAGCTAGGACACGTTAAAGCACGTTGTTGTATTTCTGTAGAAATCTTTTTTTCCGCTCACTTCCCTCCACACCTCTCACACAGTGTTTGAATATCTTAGCTGGAGCCAAATAACACATTTTCCAAGCGCACTTTTAAAATAACAGGCTGTAATATTATTAAGAGGCCAATAACACCCTTTTAAGCCTTATTCTGCTCACCATCATGGGCCACCGGCATAGATGAGAATTCTGTCAAATTGAATAAAGGGGAGGTTAGATACTGTACAAGGTCGGTGGTACTGATAAAATTTGCAACGGTCACAGGATTTGGACGTGTGCTTTCTCTAACTCAGACCTAAAGTCCAACGTCTTAGACGTCTCGGTCATCGACCACTGTTCTTTATGTATAAATATGACTGTCTATTCTTTAAATAGCGACTAATATGCGTTAAATTATGTTTATATATCAAGTCTCATTGTGATATAAATATAAATTCGATATACAACGTAAACTAAGAGCAATGCTAGGACTGCCTGTGTATTTACTCATGGTGGTTTGAAATATAACTAAGCTTTATTATCGAACTAATAGTAACACATACACTTAATAATGAGATATCCAAAACCTATTAACAAACGTAACTATTCCGTAAACTGGGTGTGGATTTTTAACTCAGGTTAACTGGATAATGTTAAAGCTACACAGTTAGTCAAGCATGATATCTTCATTTCCAGATATTTTGTATTATTTTATGATTTAAATCGAATTCACCATAGTTTATATAAATTACCTCCAACTCGATTGCTACGTACTACACTTTTAAGTTTATTACAGTAGTTTATGTCTATTTTAATACAATTCATCTTGTATTTTTTCTGGTATGAATTTAATGACAACTCTTTTATGGTAAAATACAACAATAATCTTTAATTTAGTATTAAAAGTTACTACTATGATTTTACACTCATTCGTGATAATAATATTATGGTAAGTTTACTGAAAGTGCAGGTTAGCCAAATTAATATATTATTTTAAAATAAATTACTAGTCATTCAAAAAATATATTTTCTCAGTTGAAGCTTGTTATGAATACAGAAATAATAAAAATAATAAAAAATCAGTTATAATTTCAAAAATATTTTGTGAAAATCTAATTATTCTTTTGGTAAATCAACATTAATATATCTATATTTATCTCCATCAGCCTTAACACAGGGTCAAAATGCAATGTAGCACTTAAATATATAACATACTGAGCTTGGCAGAACATGTCTTAATAAATATTACTTGTAATAGACGGAGACTAGACAGTACTGATATTATATATTTGTACACTCTTTACTTGAATTCCAACGCTTCACATACAATAGCTCTATTCCAATTCTGTAAATTTGGCATACTTAACAATACGTAAATGTACTTGAAAGCTGTTTTGTCGTGTGACTGAACACATGTAGAGTGCTCCTACAGATACGCTGCGGTACTCTATCACTAACGTGATGATCACACCATTAACCTATTACCTCTAATGTCTGCCCATTTGATCCACATAATACCGATGCATATTTGAACATTTATTGGCCCATTTGTTTTGAAAACTGCCTTACTGGTCTTCTGTACAGAGACTTTTTAGAGAATCAACTGCGAGTTCTACTTGAATATGAACCATTTGAAATAAGATATCAAATTATTCCAACATGATGGCATGCCGGCACGTTATTTACTAAATTTAAAGAGTACATTTAAATAAGTTTTCAAGGTAAATGTATTGGTCGAGGTGGACCCAACAATTGGCCTCCTAGGTTCCCTGAAATCCCTTTGGGAAAATTTAAATCAACTTGTAAACACAGAACCAGTTAACTCCAATGAAGAATTATTGAACCGAATTTTAAACGCTTGAGAACTACATAAGCTACTCGTGGTTTGTTAAACGCACTAAATTGTGCATAAACTATCAAGGAAACCATTTTGATCACTATTTATAAGGTATGGAAATTGTAATAAAAGATTAGCAAAGCTAAGAAATTAAAATGCATTGTATTTACTAAAAACGTTTATTTAATGGACAGATAATGCATTTCTTCTCGTATTTTGTTTATGTGTTGATTCAATTAAACATTATTTTTTTAGCTTAGTATCTTTTTTATTATTGGCCTATTTTACGTCATTCTCTTCAGAGTTACACTATCTGAAGAGTTTTGGTTATACAGTTTGCGTGTTTACCCATTTAATTAAGTTAATGTATTTCACATCCAAACAAAGCATATTTTTAAAGACCGAAATTTGCATATTTTGTCTGATATCTCAGACATTGGTGGTCTTATAAGTCTCTGACGTATTCTATTTCATTTGTCAGTTCATTTTACATAAAATCAAATTATTTTAACAACTAGCTCTACGATATAAAAACATAAGTTTCGCTTTATTCCCGTTCTTTCCTAGAAAAACGGGCGAAATACTTCACCAAACTGTAGCTAACAAAGCGTTTCCTGACATTATGTTTATAAGAACTTTTTCCATTATTTTTATGAGAGAATACCACTTGAGCAGTTTGTCGGGTTACTCGTAGGACACCCTGTATATTTAAACGATGTTTGAACATCAGTCGTTGACTACCTTGTCTATACCAAGCGGATATTGAAATTAAAATATCCATGATGCATTAACTGATCCATTAACTTGATGCATTTTATCTGCTTTACGTTAAATTCAATTACATGATAGCTATACCAATTCTGTAATAAATTTAACTCATAGTTTATGTTATTTTTACAAGGATTGTTTATTATCGTTTGAATAGAAAATTGCGATGTAATATGCAAACACATTACCCGCGTCAGGTAAGGTAGTGCTCAAAAAGTTATTTTATAAAAACAAAAAATAACATTGTGAACAAAACAGAATCTTGTGGAACACCTGTATTAAGAAGTAAAGGTATTAATTTAATATATTGTCGATTGCTGACCAAAAAAATGAAACAGCAAAACAACATATGGTTGTTAAGTTCGAAAAATTACATTAGGGTTCAAAAAAGATTTTTACGCTACCTCTATTATAAATGTTTTAATATTTATACATATTTGATTCCTTATGAAGAGCTGATGAGTCTGTTTGGGTTTGAGAGTCTGAGCCTGAGGAGGGATGTGATGGAGCAGATGTTTTTGAGGGGCCTGGTTCAGGGACGGGTGGACAGCGCTGAGGGTCTGGGGGTTATAAGTTTTAGGGTCCCTAGCTTTAACAGTAGAGGCAGGCTACTGTTTGAACTGCCACACGTGCGGACGGTGGCGCACGCGTCCTCGCCTCTGCTCCGGATGGTGAGATCACATAATATGATGCTTTCAGGTGGAGGTGATATAGATATATTTTTCGAAACGGATTCTACTTTTAAAAACAAGTGTCTAATGCTTCTTAAACTGAGATCTTAATAATTATGTATAACATTGTTATTTATTAATTTATTTATGAAATTGTTAAATTTTTAGAATAGATATATTACACAACATATTGTTTTGCTTTTTTTCTGCATGTTGAAATGTACAACTTAAAATATGTTGCTTGTTTGTTGATTATTAACTAAAGTACAATTGATTTATTTGTGAATTCCAAATGCATGTTATACTCACATATTGTTGTTGTTTATATATTGTTATTGTTATTTTGTTTTTATTCTGGCCATTTATTTATTTTTGTTATTTACTTATTGTTGTTATTTATTTGTTGTTGTATTTATATATTATTTGAGTGAGTTATGTCTATTTACATAAAGGATATATATGCGTGTGTATTCCTTAAAATTAAGGTGTAGGTATAATTATTATTAAGTAGTAGTTTCAATTATTATTGCTTTTAAAATTTATTGCTTGTTGCATGTGGTTGGGGACTTTAACCCACAATATATTGTATTGTAATAAGAGAACTGCCCCAATGTAATTGGGTTGTTACCTGTTTTGGAGCATGTAAAATAAAAATAAGTAATAAATAAATTATTCAATGTTTCATTAAAATAAATAAACAATTTCATGTACTCATAATGAATATATCAATAAGCGTATTATTTATTAGTAATTGATTAGGAATAACGAGTACTTTACAATTTTATGAAAACAATTGTTTGGTTTATCTTGAGAAATACTTGAGATAACAATTTTGCTACAATGGGTATTGTCATGATCTTCAAACGTTTTTTTAAGAATGGCAATGAACTCACCTAAACTATATAAAAATATTACTTTTGTGTACGTGCAAAGTTTAGACTGAATCTATTAAGAACTGATGTTATTATTAGATGTCGCTGGCACGCCCATGTCATGATTTTATTAAGATAGTTATACTACAATGTACTACTTATTTTGTAAGAATCTGTAAAAGAGTATTAGAACCTTTAAACAATAAAATGTTATTGGCAAAACCGTAGTAGCCGGGCCAGTGACATGACAGGCCGGTCATGTTGGAATAAAAAAAGTTACAATGCCACTATTGTAGTTTGGATTTTTTATAACTTTTTGTAACAGTATCATAATTTTACCCAACAAAGTAAAAATGTAAATTAAATTGTATGTTGCCGTGCAAGCAATATACCCGCCAGAATATGTTAGTGTTTCATGGCGTGGTTGGAATTTTATGAAAACAGTATTATGCCACGTTTAATTACTCATTTAGTAGTAATTTTTACAGAAGTATCAGAATTTATACCTAAAGCAATAAAAATTAATTATCAAACACGTTGTGTCAGGGCCAATAACATGTTCGCTTGGTTATGTCGGATTTCATGCCACGGAGGAGTTTAATGAAAATAGTTGTACTACGAGTTGGTACTCATTTTTACAAATTTGTATAGCAGTAACAGAATTGGTACCCAACGTGAATTACAATAAATTTTCTCTTTGACCAACAATATTACTTAGTCCAATAATTTAAGCAATCTACCTCGGAATGAGAGATAATAAGCTGAATATTCGTACATACCTTCATATACGTTATCAACGTTGTCTTAATGATCTCTTATAATCTAGTATATGCGTCGTTAGTTATTCAAGGTCCATGGTCAATCAAAACAGTTTTTTCATAACTATCTCGGTTTCTATTGCACTAATGATGTCATTATGTATTATAAAAATTGTAGAAAATCTTTTAATGCAAGCATTTGCCTTTGAGATTGAAAGTGTTGAGCTAGCAGCGCTCAACCACATATACTGTAATGCAAGGTCAACCTTGAGTAACTATGAATACTACCTTGAATTTGGAATAATATGTATTATTTATCTGTTACTACATTGTATTTAATAACTTTGTATACATTTTAAATATACTAATTTCATAATAGTTATCTAATTTGTATAAATAAACTTAATAAAGTAAATACTTATTGTATATATTTATTTATTAAAGAAATATTTTAAGTAAAGAAATAACAATTAGAGTAATGTAAGTTTAAAATGTTTAAGTTTGTAGATGTTAGATATTATAATTATTATATTTTTATATATCTTAAAGTTATTCGAATTTATTTTGAGTTATTTTTATTAAAGTTCATATTAAGTAAGTAAAACGAGTTAATATATTTAAATATTAGCTTTATTTAGCATATGTACATTTCTTAAGATTAAAATTACATTACGGTAAAAGCGTATAAATCTGTGTTAATTTAAAGAAAAGTTAAAAAAAAAATTTTAAAGTACTAAGCAATGGTCATCATTGTCTGAATACCATCGTTATCATATTCGTTGTCCTGAATCGTTGGTTCCAGATCTTCCAGAAATTACGGGTCAAATACCCGTACATTCTCTTTTTCGCGGTCATGAAACAGCATTGAAGCAAGCTTGCTCAGTTTTTATACTAATAATAATGGAGCTAGTTCATCAGAGCAGGAAAATTTTACAAGTGATCTAATAAAAAATGTGTAATCCCTTTTTAAGGAGCGCAGATGTATCACGTACAATAAAGTGATGTATATCAAAAGTTTCTGAAGAATAAATTTGTGTCTTGAAATTGCCTTTGCCGTCGATTTTAAGGAAAATGTCTTATTTTTGTAATTAAATGTGTTCAATATATATTTAAAACATAATTAAATACTTCATTGAAGATAAAGTGATATAGGCTACTTCAAATATACTTTAAATAAGCTAAGATAACAAAAGTTGTTTCATTTAATAACACATGGTAGGGATGTATAGTATTATAAAATGAATATATTGAAAATGAAAAGCATTATTCCATAAAAGTTTTAAACTAATGAATGATAACAATTATTCAAAATTTAAAGTAATACTCACATATATTCAAAAATAATTATTTAATTAAATAAGTTTTTTTTAAGGAAAGGATATACTCGTAAGTATTATGGGGATTCTATTGTTATATTTGACTTAATGATAATTTGACATGTTTCAGTTTAATTAATTTTAAAACTTCTATAGCCATATATAACGACTTGGATTGTAGATATTAATATTCCAGAGTATTAATATTTAAATTATCAATAATACATCCAAGACGATGTAAAATATTTTTTTTATTAGTAAACTCCTAGTGAATATTAAGCACAATGTATTACTAAATTTGTTAACTATTAAATATTATCTAGTTTGTCTAAAATAAAAATCACAGTTCTAAATAAAAATAATGGATTTATTTATAAAACTGGCAAATTAATAAGTTCAACGTTTCAGAATTTTTATCACTCTATTTTCCACAAAGAATTGACAAACCTTTTAGTAAATTTAAAAATTCCTTTGGCAAGAAATAAAAATATTAATCAAATATATCGAACTAAAAATCAGAGCTCTCTTATAAAATAAAATAATAAAGTTTTAAAATTAAAATGAAATACCACTTGGAAATAATAAAAATAAAAATGTTCACTTCTAAGTTCACTCAAAATTCAAAATAAAAATTTCAACTTCTCTTTCCACTATTTGAACCTTAACTTTCAAGTCTCTGCAATTCAGATTACAACTCTCACTAACAATAATTATTAAAGTTCAATTAATTTCAATTAATAATTCACAATAAAACAGTTCCAGTTAAATATTAATAAATTACTACTTTTCCAAATCTCATTTAAAGTTATTAACAAAGTTCAATTTTAATTCACTTCTCTTGCAAGCATGAACCAAATGTAACTTGTATGATTCTATTATGCTCTATTGTTCTTCGAGAATAAGTTATTCAGATTGCTCTGTAGTTTCTATAAATTTAATTTTTTCCTATAAAAAGACAACAAAATTAATTTAATATCAGATCAAGAAGACTATTTCAATAAAACGTTCAATAAATTTGGTGCTTACCTCAAAATCCCTCGCGAAAAAAAAATTAAGAAACACGGCGCACTGTAATCAACTTAATCACGAGAATAACCAAAAGAAGGGCGAAAAATTATGAGCGGGCGCTTAAATACTTCCCTTTCCAACCAACCTTTCAGGACATCCGGGGTGTTCTCGCATTGGTCCAGCTGTATCAAACAAGGAGAACAATACTCGCAACAAGACAAGTTCTAATCAATTCAAGGCAATTTAAAACTACAAGTACTAACTTGCCAAAGGATTAGATGTTCGTTTTTACCCTGACATTTCACAATCTAATCTAAAATTAAATCCCAATATTTCGATCCCAAAATTTTTATTTAATTTAAGTTTTAATTAAAAAAATAAATCAATGTAGCTTTAAAAACGCTACACCAGATAAACCAAACTTCTTAACAGCTGGTTATGACTCTTTAACCAGATATTATAACTAAGATAAGTTTATATACCTCCAGAATTTAACACGCGACCTTTCCATAATCTTCTCATTTATACGCTAATATTTAATAAAATATATTCTCTTGAATGTAGTGCTATTTCAAAGTGCTTAATTATTATTACAATGTAAAGTGTATAATAATTTTACACATGAGAGTTGACAAAAATATTTCATTACTGGATTAAGTTTCCTCCTGTCTAAAATTAGAGCTTACTGCTAATCTGTTCGTTTACTAGTTAGGTCTCCTACATGCTATCTGTATTAATTAGGTCACTAAACGGTTGGAGCTAAAGGAAAGAAAACACTGTAAAGCTCTCCAACAATGATCTCTAATAACTCAGACTCTACTTCATTAAGCCAAGAGGATTGGTGTAGATTTATCGGGTTTACTGCAGATAGTGATCCTAATGCATTACACTTTTTCACTAAGCAGAATCGAACTAATTGTAACCGTAATGCAGAGCAATACTAAGATATCCTAACATTGTTTTTTTAACATACAAATTAGAATAATACAATTAAATTATGTATTTATTATCCATAAGTGCCAATAGAGATTTTTATTTGAGAAACAGTTTAAAAAATTACTTAAAATCATACGCTTTATCTATTTTCATCATATTTTTAATTGAATATCTTTTACAAAGATGTACTCCCCCTTGTATATTTGTACAATGGTTATGAAATTGTCTGTGTTAAAATCACTATTCAGGTTTAATTGTATTAACGACCCTTGGGTTGTCCTTGCTATGTTTCATGGAGTTTATTCTTGAGCATAAGCAATACTAAAACAAAAATTACCACCAATTTGTACTATTGTCACAGAGAAAGAAAATAATAATAGATGATGTTTTAAGTAACAAGTGAAATACAAATTAATACTATATATATACAATATAAATATGAATATAAGATTAATTACACAATGATTTTAGTTGCGGTTCATGATTTTATGTATATGCATTTAGCACTAACTGAAAATATAGTTTTGCGAAGACCTTGAGGTATCACACACTCCCCTTAACTACACTTCCGATCAATTTCATGGTTTGATAAAATCCGTTCAATTACAGGGTGTTCACTGCTTAGTCCAATGCCTGGTGATGTCAACAGATACTACTAACCTTTCTATTATTAGATCAATTAGTAATGCCAAAAAGTTCATTCACCCCTTGAGCACGAAGGATCTTAAACAAATTTGCGTCGGTTAAAGACCTGACGTGTTCAACTAGTTGGTACGATAAGATGTACGGAATAGGATGGAAACAATATACAATATAAGTCATATAAGGGCACAGGAGACAGACAAACGCATTGTAAACAAGGGGATGGATGCAATGGAACTGAGTTCATCCTGCAGATGGATTCTCCCAGACTCTTGTGAAGGATAACTTGACGCATTACTTAAATTAAGCCAATTGTTACTCGTCTGCTTCTTTATACGCCAAAAATTTAAATTAGAAGGTGTAAATGTATTATTACAAAGTTTGTATTACTGAATTTAAATATTTTTAATCTGTATTTTGTAACACTAAGACATATTCTATAAATATGTAATTCCATAAGTGAATAGGTCCCCGAAAGATTTCTCTAGATGTAAAGAAATTATGATTGCTTTAAGAGATTTATTTCAAAGCTTGATTGAACGCTGAAAAAACTATATATTGAAAAAATGAAGGGTTGTCTAAAGTAAATAAATCTCCATAGTAAATGCATTAATGAATAGAGAGTCTGAATTTTAAGGCACATGTTCAAAGTAAACTTTAAGTTAACAAAGTATTTGTTTGCTGTACTCCAGCTAGTGTGAATGTAAATACTGTCAGTATTATCGTTTCTTGATTTAGTTTTCCGTTTAATTGAAATGCATGGACTGCGAAGTTTTTTTTTCATAATTAATTAAATACTGATACAAGGAAAAGTTTGTATCATGTTGACCAAAGTTAGGAATAGTTAATTGAATAATTTCATATTTTATAGATTATTCATTTTAGTGTTCTGTTTAATTTAAAGCGTTGAAATATATCAATAGGAGAATACCTGAGTTCGTGGAAGGTATTTAAAATAGTACGCAGCAAAGAGAATGATTAAGGACAATTTACAACGGAGGCAAATGGGATGATGTTACAATGGATTAGTATGGATAACTAATCTCAGAACAAATCCACAATTAGAAAAAAATATTTAAAACACTAGTCATTTTATTGATAACATGACAAAATATAATAGTTTAAATAATTTCAAACATGTATCAAAGATATGTACCTGACGTTAGTCCTTATACGTTTACGGCGTAAGAATTATAACTATAACTCATACCTATTATCTCCAAATCAGCAGACACCTTCGTATGGCCAGTTAAATATAATCGATACATCACGTGCAGACATCCGGTTAGACATATTAGAAACCAAATTTGAAAGGGAAAGATTTTTAAACGACATTTTATTACATAACCTTTAGAGTCAAGCATATATTGGTGCCGAAAATGTTTATTAAACGAATAAAATGAAAGCCCACGAAAACAAATAGATTTAAGTTAAGTTGATAAAGCTTCCATGGATAAAAGCTGTTGTAATTAAACTGCAGATAAGATATCCGGAAGGTTCATATTTAGAGATGAAGAACTTCCAGAATATCTTTATAAAGCCATTCATGGACTAGAAGTAGGTTTAAAATTTCTACTTGTTCTCAACCCCCCTCCCCCTGCAAACATCCGTGCAGGACAAATTTTACTAAAGGAGCAAGATCAAAACCCATCTTATAAATTAGATTTACGTTTTGTGATAAAGTTTCCATACAATAAAGTGTTGTAATGGACCTGCCGCAGACGTTTTAATGATCACATCTTGAGGTGGAATACTACCACAATATTATATAGTTTTCCATGGAGTAGAAGGAGGCCGAGAGCTGCCATCTGTCCTCAGCCACGATGTGACATACTCCTATGTGTGCATGTGTATCCTTCGATTTTCCTTATATCGAGTCAGGGTAGGAGAATGACATGAAAAATACAGAACTTGAGCAAGAAGACAGCCTAAGCAGTAAACATTAACCCTGTTGCAATTTGAATAGATATTGCAGATGGCGAATGTTACTTTACAATCGAGTAAACAAACTATTCAAGAAGAGTTATTCATAATTCGGACCTCAAGTTTTACAACGAGCTCCCCAATGACCTTAAACCATAGTCATACAGTACTTTTAAATTTAAGGTCAAAATTGCAATGCATTAAATTCACAATTATGTTAAACTAATATAGTGTTAGGTATTATGATAATAGGCGATCTGAAAACTGATTTATCGGTGAAAATCTAGAAAACACACTCAATTTGAATTGGTTTAAAATAGCACTCTACTCAACTATTACAGTTATCTTGAATAAGGGTTGATTGTAAGCAAACTAGGAATGAATGTTGTAGGTGATAAACGTTAACTCAGCATGGGTTTTAGCAGTCTTGAGACGAGATGTCAGAGCCTTATGATTGAAACCATATTCTGGTTGAATAAACGCTCATAAAAATTGATATAAATGGAATATTGTATCGCTCGGACAACAGTGATATACGTACGAATTACCTACATAAGTTATAAAATGTATTCATTGAATTCAGATACCAATCCTAAAAATATTTATGTTTTGCTTACATGACCTTCGTTAGTCAGAAGCATCCCAGAAACACCTTAGAACTGCTAGGCTGTAATTGTAAAAGTCCGAAGTTATATAAAAATAGAGATTTTACTTATTAAAGTTAAGGAGAATCTAAAGTATAGAGGCTAGAATATTCTCTTTGCAACCATATGAGGTAATTCAGTACCATTGGCATTGTGTTACTGTGTACGATCCTCGTAAAGGCCAGTGGTTCAGGGGGACAGGCACTAGAGACCTCCTTTATTTTAAAAGTAAAAGTAAAAGTTACCAGAAATCAGCAATTCCTAGCATTGGGAATTGCTAAAAATTGAGTCCATGAGCTCCTAGAGTTTTGAGCTCTTGGGTACAAAGAGAGTTAAAAGCTTCTTGCAGCGTCCGAAAACTCTAAAAGGCCGGGGTCTCCAAAAGACTGAGAGTCTTCTCAACGCGCTCGGGAGCACCAGAAGACTACCGTGTGCTTGGTACCAGTACTTCACCAATCAGCTAGTTGAGCGCTCACACGTTATTGTATACCAGACTTCAGAATATAACATAATACTTACCAAATCTTGTGATTGGTGACCAGAAGGTCTTTTTAATTGTATTGTGTACATTATAAATTAAATTTATATTTTGTGTCATAATTGTTTTATTCATTACATGATGTATTATATACCCAATTTATAGGTAAGGGAAAAATCTTCCTAATAAGAAACACAAAAAATGCTAAAATCTATCTATATAAATGTGATGTAATTACCACCAATATTTAAGGACCCAATTTTGCTATTATCAAAATCGGAGTATATTTTATATGCAATAGTCATCAAGGTTCTACTGAATATCTGCTAGTAAAATGTTGACAGGGTTTAAAGCGAGGTCAAACAATTCTCTAAGAGGACGGAAAACTTAACTACACATAATAATGTACTCAACCCTGACTTTTTAACTATAATAAATACAGTGTAGAAGTACGCCAGAGGCCCAACAGGCATCGATAAGGTTGCATGCACAATTTCATGCCTAGCTTATTTTATTCCTGACATGTCCTGAGGACAAATAGACAAAAAGACAGTAAAAAAGAAGTTGGCACGACAATTAAGCATCATAAAAATCATTCTTGCAGAAATGTACTTTCCTGCACATTTAAAATCTACATGTAACACCATTTTTGTCATTCTCGTGACATGATACATTCAGATTTTTGTTCATTATTTAGGTTCCATATCTGTTAAAATAATACAATTATACACATTATGTCGCTGTAACATGATAATTAACTGTATTGGGATAGTTAAAGTACATGTTTTATATGTATAATGTTTTAATATCTGATGTATGTATTAAGAGAGTATACAAATTTATTTATTCTGGTATTTTATCGTTTTAATTATGTTACCAATAGTGTAAGTCCAAAGAAAAAATATTCAATAACGCTTAGCAAATTCCCATAGAGTAGTATCCCTCTGATCGCTTTTCATAGGGATATGCACTACCATTGAACTCAGCGTCCCTCATAATGAAATAAAGCTAAATGGACAATTAAAGATTAAAGTGGATGGACTGACCGAAGTTAAATTTATGGCTACCCAAATTTACCCATAGCTTCACATCCAATTTCAAAAACAGAGGCTCTATAAGTTTATTCTTTTTAAATGAATTTGAGACAATCCTTGGAAAATGATAATCACTTAAAGATATTGCAATCTCCTCATTCATTTAAGATATATGTTTAAAGATGAGTTCCTGAATATTGAGAGAGAAATATTTTTTTATAAATACATTTCGAATTTTGCCCCAATATTAAATTATATTTTATTGAAATAGCTTCATCCATTTCAGTAAAAAATGAACTATTTTAGACCAGTTTAGTAAAATACCAAGTACAGAAGGAGACTAAATTAATGACCTCGTACAATTTATGAAAACACAATTAAGACGTAATAAGTGACGGCATTCTACTGTAGTTGATAAATATCATAACTAAAACAAGCCCAGTTAAAGAAATTCTTCTGCATGTAACATTACACTTGTATAGTGTAACTGATGTGACTGACTTATGAATAACAACAAATAGTCTCTGCAACCTCTTTAAATTTTCGTAAATAATATACCTATTTATTATTCTTGACTTTTACAGGACGTTTAATATCTGCCGATTAAGCCAAGTCCTTAAGTATGAAGGGTAAAGGAGGCGTTTTAGACCAGTGGAGTGTAGCCCGCATATATTTTCGAAATAGGAATGAGACTATATGTTATTCGGGGACTGTAAAATTTCCATGTAAAACATTTTAGTACAATCGGTCCAGTAGTTTTTACTTGATTGAGTAACACGTTCCAAAACACAGACTTAACCACTAAATTTATATATTGTATAGATTAGCACACTACGTAACTTTATATATATATATATATATATATATATATATATATATATATATATATATATATATATATATATATATATATATATATATATATGTATATATACATATAAATATAAAATATATACCAATACCAATGCCAATATACCAATGCTTCAATTCGCATTGTCTACATTTATGTAGAATTTTAAATTAAATTATGTTTTCCGTAAGTGTGAAGTGATATTACATTGTATGGTCTTGTACCTATAGAAAAAAAGCAATCCGAACATTCTAGAAACATTTTTAAACGGAATTATATAAAAATTGATATACCGCTTAAAGCATATTACTGATAAAGTTTAACTTCGTATTACAATTACGTACGACAAAAATTAAGTTAATTTATACATTCGTTGTTAGGTTAGTGGAATATAATTATGAAAACAGTTGCGGTAGTGATAGAACAGACATTAATCAACGTTATCATTATCCCCCCTCCTCGGCAATCATTGCACTGTAGTTAGTAACCATCTCTCTCTACCAATAGCGGTTAAAAATGTACCGCTGGGTAAGATTTCAGTTCACTGGTTTTTATAATTAAAATATTTTTCAGCTCAAAAATATAGATAGGTTCCGTAACCAATTCTTTTCTTTTATAATGTGACTTAAACTATGTGACAATGGAATTTCTTCTGCGGATCAATGAAAATCTGTAGAGGTATATACAGATTGTTATACAGGAAAGAAATCCCACATGCAAACAGAACAGAACATCTGCCAGCCTACTCAATTCTAGAATTAGATGACGCTCAATCAAATTCCAAGAGTAAACATCTACTTTCGTTCCTGGAGTAATGGAATTTCGTGCAAATTTTAATTCTACATGTGGAATCTTTTTCGAGAACATTTTTTGAATAGTTAGGCTATTTAAAGGCTGTGAGACATAACCATTATCAAACGAGTCGTTGCCTATGTAGCCATTGCGTTAAACATATAATCTGCAGTTCACAGCTCAATTCCTTGTTGATATATCTAGAAACAGATTCAAAGCCAGAGAGATGGACAAAAGAGGATATTTTCTAGAGCTCTTAATGATAACTTAGAAATACAAAATATACAAATATATACCCAGAATTTAAAATTATTGGTTAAGTTCATTCTCTTTATATCACCCTAAGACTAAGCTTTGCTAATGCTCATCCAAACCCCATGGAAGAATATGCACCATCATTAATACAGGGTGGCGCAGAAAAACGGAAATTTTGAAATAATCATAATAAACCAATGAATTGTACAAACAACTTTTTATTGCTTAACTTAAAATGTGTTAGGCAAGAGTGAAAATTACATGAGAAATGTTGGAAATAGTAATAAATTTAAAGTCACTTTAAAGAAATAACAACAGTTAAATGCTGTCCATTCCACCTAACTCATTCATTCAATCGATTTCGAAAACTTATCAGTGTGTTCTCTGGGATGTTGGCGATGTGTTCTTCAATCTGAGTCTTGAACTCAAGAAGATTCTTGTCCTAGTCTGGTACACAACGCTCTTTAGATGTCCCCATAGAAAGAAGTCGCATACTGAGAGGTCTGGAGACCTTGGAGGCCAAGTGACGTTATCGTTTCTTGAAATTATGCGCTCCCCAAACACACGCCTCAGTGATGCCATTGACAGATTGGCAGTGTGTGAGGTGGCTCCATCCTGTTAAAAGCAGTTTTGCTGAATGTCAATATCTGAAAAAGTATGAGCCGTGGAGCAAAAAATGTCTCCAGCATATGAATGTAACGTTCAGATGTGACAGTTAAAGTGGAACCATTACCATCCTCAAACAAGTAATTATCCCTCGACAAGACACTGCACACCATACAGTAACTTTAAGGCTGTGTAACGGACGTTGATGAAGTTCACCGGGATTTCTGCGAGCCCAGTAACGCATGTTCTGCTTATTGACATGCCCATTTAAATGAAAGTGGGCCTCATCAGACACCCAAAAGTTTTCAAGGAAATTTGCGTCCTCGTAGATTTTAGTCAGTATCTGTTCACAAAATTGTAAGCGTAATTCACCGTCATTTTGTTTTAGAGCTTGAACAATCTGAAGCTTGTAAGGATGAAACTGCAAGCCGTGCAATATTCTATGGAAACTCCGACGCTCAAGTCGCAATGATGAGGCGATTGTTCGTACAGAACGACGCGGACTCCTTTCCACTGAGACTCGCGCTGCATCAACATTTTCTGGGGTTCGAACAGTCACTATACGCCCAGAAGGTTTTTTATTTAAGGCCGAACCAATACCTTAAAAATTCCGAACCCATGATGATATGGCAAGTGAAGGAGGAACTCGACCGCGGGGAGGAATATCATAATGGCGTCGTGTGCAGCTGTTACACTGTCGCCATTTTCGTAATACGGCACGCTCCGCAACACTCCACTGCTCCATCTCAACTAAATGACCGTTACTACTTGGCATCATGACTTCCGTCCCCAACTCCTACGAGACTTACAGGTGTACCAACAACAACTTCAAAATTTCCCGTTTGTCTGCGCCACCCTGTATAATATGTATGGACACGTATGTAGTTTGTTACTGAATGGTCACTAATATGAATTGAAAGTTTGTTGAATTGTTACTAAATAAAGAATATAGTTTATGTGGAGTTGAGGGTATCGGAAAACTATTGGGCGCGTACACGTGTATTGATTAGAGGTCAGATAATGTTTCAGTACTCGTTACTTTGTATCGGTTATTTTTCCAGTGTCTGTAACGGATACTGAGGTCAAAAATACTGATCACAAATACTTCGTATCTAGTAATATATACGGTTACAAGATACATAAATATTTTCTCGTACTGATTACTTTACTATTCCTGAAATAATGATATCCTCACTAATAACGAATACTAAAATACTGATTTGTAGTTGCAATAAACTATTGTGTTTTATATATTTATAAAATGTTAAATATATGTAATGCATTATGTTCAATATGATTTAAAGTTTAGTTATTTTTCTATCTTTACATCGTAATTATTATTGTCTGGCATCAAAAATATTCATTGTTTTCAGAATGATTATGTTTTATACATTTTAATTATATTGAATACTGTTTGGTAGTTACAAGAATTCAGTTTGTTTAATTTTCTTTATTTAATGTTACGTATATATAATATGTCGTGTTAAAACTCATTTCATGTGTAAAATATGAGGCGTGTATTGTAACAATATACTTGTAATGAGATCTTATAGTAGTTTTCTGATGATATGAAACTGTTAATGTACGAAAAATACACCAAGAAAAATGTATAATACTTCTAAAATAGGATCTTATTTTTATAACGTTACAGTGTACTGAGAGTTGCTGTCTGTTTACATTGGAATAGGTTACACTTTTAAAAACTATTTAGTACACACATTCATTATGATACTTTCATAATCGATTCTAAACAGCTAATAATAAAGTAAATAGATTAACATGCGGCCCGGAGGAAGAATGAGTGATTGATTTTATAGAAGGAAAAAAATAGATGGATAAAAGGGGCTACACTACAATTAAAGTATTTTTAAGGAGTGATACCTACTCACCAATGTCGTTTCAGTCCAGGTACACGGAACGGTACATATACCTCGGATTCTGAAAGCTTCCAAAACGTCAACCGATGTCCAAGGAGTTGGTGATGCCTCTCTCACTCCGCTACAACAGTCACTGTCATAGGGGGTTGTGCAAGTGGTTCTAGGGTTTCCATCTGTTGAGAAAAGCTTCACGCGACACTACTAACTGGTTACAACCAGTGTTATTCAGGCTGTAACTGTTAAATGACTTGGAAATGGAGCAAACTACTGAGATTTACAGCACAAAAATTCCGATAGTTTTAGCATTGGGAAGAGTGTAATCTGAGAGTTGTTAAACAGAAAAGTACTCTGTTAGTGTACGTACTAAACACGGTGTAATCCCCGAAATGTATTCAACAGAGAGATACTCTGACGCTTGCAGGATCCTCACTTGTTTATAAGCCACAATGCAACAGCAGGGTTTAACCGGAAGTACTAGTAAGCCCGTAAGTATTACATTACTTTGAAATGGTACTGTACACTGAGTTTTGGATCAGTGGGTCCCTAACGATGAGATTTACGGATCCGTTTAGTTTAGAGATCAAGAAGTTATACGGACCACGTACAATGTACATGTGTAGGGCTAGATTGGGCAGGTGGGGTACACAGTTGGAATGTAGTGGGGTGGCTATGGTAAACTGAACGTCATTGAATACGTGCATGTATGGAATATAGATTTTGAGCTCTTCCCTAAAAGTGATTTAAAATTGAAATCTAAAGGACAGATTTCAGCAGTTAATCTATATATATATATATATATATATATATATATATATATATATATATATATATATATATAAATGAAAGTTTGTGTGTTTGTCCTTTATGGAATCGTTAACTATTTGAGCGATAATTACAAAAATTTGTATGTATATGTATTTTTCCACGAAGAAGGTTTCTATGCTATGTCTATTGATGTAACTCGCCTGCAGGTGGCGTTGCCAAAGATAATAGTTTTCAAAGCACCTGCACATTATAAACTGCAATTACGAGACAGTTACGAATATTTAATAGCCAAACACTATTTGAAGGCGCTAAGTTATGATGTATATTTGTCTTGAAGATAAATTTCTGCTTTAACTTAAAACTTGAGTGTTAGACCACTTTATAATAAAACACATGTACGTGTACAATGGCTATAAACATATACAGATTTTCTTGATCGTGGCAATAAAGCAAACTCTACATCGGCGTTGGAAATATAATTTAATTGAGCCACAATTGCACATACACGGGTAACGCTTACGAAAAGCGTGCGAAGCCGCGGGAAACAGCTAGTAGTCACATAATTTTATTTAGAAGTAAGGAAAGTCTCGGACTAGAACTACCATGCAACTAGGTTTTGAGATGTTTTATATAACAGAACAGCCCGATTAACCAGCTTACATTTCGGAGTCCGATAATGGCACAGAAATTTCGAGAAATAAACTTCAAACAAGGAAAGATGGTCATCCGGAAACGCTGTTTACCACACAGATGTCGGAATCAACTATTGCTAAAGTGACTATTAACAGGCCGCTGGAGCCATCTTCAACAGTTCCTACAATTATAGTCACCAAATAGGAGTGTTTCAGTTTGGATAAATACGCCAAATATAGTGAAAGATACAGTTGTTGATTGAGTTTGAGAGACGGCTGTTGTGGATATACTCCACGTGCAAATTATGTTTCCGATGGATCCTACCCATTTCAGTAGTTCAAAATCTTGTGAGGCCAGTAATTTCTTCTAAAATTTCTCTATTAATTAATCAATCATATTTTTATGGCTCTAAAACAATTTATTTCAAATAAATGAATAGGTTAGCATATGATGGAGCCATCCTTGTGGTCATAGCTCTACCATAAATATTTGTAAGTATCTCTAGTTGTTACATTTAAAATTGTTCATCGTGAGGCCGAATCGTAGCCCTAATATGAATAATAAGGTTGATAGATTGAATACAATTGTTTTATCTAGTATTTAGAAAACGTTTTATAGCCTCCAAAACTTTTTCATGGGTTATGTTCTTGTGTAGAAAGCTGGAAATAAAACTATAGTACTGAATCAGATAGTGGTGGATTTAATTCCTAAAATATTTGTAGAAATATATCTGTAGTGTCTGTCTTGTCCAAAATAACTACAGTAGAACTTTCTTTCTACCGTTGATAAACAGAAAGGAATTACGTCATTAAAATTAAAATGTACAAAAACACAGTTTTGAAGACTCTTTTCTGCTACAGCGATCATTTCATTTTATTCATTTCCACTAAGGAATTATTTCGTTATGTACTATTCACATTTTGAAATTAGGATGATGAAATAATATTCTACAAATAAAAATTTTACTTTACTATTTAATATTAGTATATAGAAGAAAAGTAATGTTATTTGAAAACAAGACAATAAAGTTTAACGATATATCACAATGAATTATTAGATGAACTACTGTATTTTTAAACGCAACACACACTGTAATGTATTTGCATTATAAATATTAAAATGTTCCATGTTCAATATGAAACACGGATATTGTTATGAATAAGTTAAAGATGGCAAGGTACCAACTGTAGTACATCACCGCTATCTATCCACACTCCCAGGGAGGAAACCCTTATCTTTTCTTTGGTCACATTCTGAACACTAGCAGTTTACTAAAAGTCACAAAAATACTCCCCGCAATTTATTTACAACAATTAATTTTAGTCCCAATATTTCTCAGGCTATTGATACATTGTACATCTGCAATTCCTACACACATTTAACACACTAGCATTAGAACTATTTTTACGTAGAGAGGAACAATACGCCCATTAAGCTGATAGAACAGACAATTAATTAGCTCAAAGCTGGGCAGGGCCCTATGTTTCCTCCTGCCTTAAAAATGTGGATGTGAGAAGGATAATTTTGTCTGAATAAAAACAGTCATGAAATCAGACTTTATTAGTTGTATAGTTCCTAATCGCAACAAGCGGAACTTATTAATTTATTATTAAATTGCTTAACTGTAATATTCTGGTGCATATATCGTTTTTAACAAATTATTTTAGTTTATGGGATGGGAAAAGAACGTCAAGGACTCTATTGCTTATAATGACGATTATTTTCAAGTAAGGTACACAATCAGTTTCATTGTTATAACGTATCTGGCAAGATATGAAATTAGTTTAAAGCACTTGTTTAGGAATAACACAGTAAATATTATTAAATTTTTAAAAATGTATGTGAAATGGTAATTATATATTTTGTTACGTCTCAGGATACAATGTTTATTTTGACAATTGTTAATATATATTTTTAATATGACGTAAATAAATATGAGAAAAATACTTAATATTGTAGGTAATTGTTTGCAAGAAAACGGACATTCTCTCTACTCAGCAGCATGGCTTCCGCCAAGGGAAATCCATTACATCAGTCATCTTCAATTTTATAAACGAACTATCGCTTTCTTTGGACAATAGACTTCATTCCCTTGGTATTTTCTGTGATTTAAGCAAAGCGTTTGATTCCGTTGATCATAATATTCTCCTTGGAAAACTAGAAAAATATGGCGTTAGAGGTCACTCTTTTCAATTCATGAAGTCGTATTTGTCTGAGAGGAATCAAACCGTCCAAATCCAGGATGGTCAAAATAAAGTTTTCTCATCATATAGAGCTATTACTTGTAGTGTTCCTCAAGGCTCTATTCTTGGTCCTGTATTATTTCTCATTTATGTAAATGATCTTCCAAAAATTTCAACAGACCTCAAAATTACGATGTTTGCTGATGATTGTTCTTTTCTTGTTTCCAATAAATCCCCAAATTTGGCTATATCGAATTCAAACATCCAGTTGAAAAGTTTAAATCAGTGGTTCAATTTAAATAAACTTAAATTAAACATCAGCAAAACTAATATCATCCAGTTTCATCTAGGGAACACAAACCAGTTTAATATTCAGGGTCTTATCAAACTAGGAAGCGAGGAAGCCAAGCAAGAAACCTCAGTTAAATTTCTGGGTTTATATATCGTTAATAGGCTCACATGGAGCGGCCACGTGGAATATGTCTGCAAAAGGCTTCGAACCATGGGATTTGCTCTCAACCGTCTCGCCAAGGTCTGTAGCCAAGATTTTCTACGAGCAGTATATTTTTCTCACGTTCAATCGATTTTGAGGTACGGGTTAATGTTCTGGGGTCCATCTAGCGTAGTAAATTTTAATACAGTATTTGTCCTCCAGAAATGGTGTTTGCGAATAATCTCAGGACGTAGGAGATTCGAAACTTGTAAACCTCTTTTCGGTGAATTAAAAATACTTACTCTAGCGGGTCTGGTGGGGTACGAGCTCTTTGGTTAAGGGCAATCCAAAGCTTTTTGTAAGCAGTGGATACTACCATCAGTATCCGACCAGATCAAGAGAGCTGATATCTGTGGCTGCACATAGTACCAGCGCATTTGAGAGGGGTCCATACCACTTGGGTGCAAAAGCTTTCAATGCATTGCCATTGAATATTAAAAATGAGCAAAATCTACGCTTATTAAAAAAAACTAAAGACACACTTTCTTGATAAATGATTTTACTATGTAAGAGATTTGTTAGGTTAGATATAGTTTTTAGTATTTGACGTGTAATGTAAAAATGTATTTTGAATTTACGAATAAAGATCTTGAATCTTGAATCTTGAAAAATCTAAGAACTCTAAATATTTTTTTAAAACTCGTTTTAAATATTTACCTAATCTATTAATTATGTCTAGTTTATTACAGTGAAGGAATTACACTGTTACTTAATTATTACATCGAAGTTTTTAAAACATCAATGTCAGTTGTTGTATATACTTTGAATAGAGTTAAGTAGAAAGAGTGACTTATAACACAGAGTGACAAAAACTCATCGATTTTGTGTTCAATAATAACCTTTCATATTTTACATTTCACAGTTTCAGTTCAAATAAATTTAACATTACAGGATATGTATATATAATATTATGTCTACAATATGACAAATTAACACGGTGTTATAGGGTTACCCAATTATTGCATCTTATTTGCTCTAGGATATGAAATAGAGAACAATATTGATACCATAATAATAAGAGTATAATTAAATATATAACATACATTTTACAATGCAAAGCTGATTCAATATACTTCTCATAAAAGGTCCAATTATGTTAGTATAGCAGAATGTAAATCCACTTTAAAGCTGACTGCAAGACGGTTGTGTATTTAAAGAAAGACAAAGAAACAGCGAGAGAATGTCAAGTGGACTCTACTAATAATAACCTAATTATACGGCGCGTTGCAAAGTTTGTTTAGTTTCATTACAATCAGGTAGAAATACGACTGTAAAGAAATATTTGCAATATGTATGTAATGCTCACTTTGGATTATGTGTTGAAATTATTCGAATTATTTTCACAATTTTCTTAAATATTTTGGTAAAATGTTATACATTTTCCCTCCCTCAAAATTCTCCGCGGATTCAAGAAATAATAATAAAACAGATTAGAATAAATGGTACAGCCGATCCCGAGATTAGCACTTACCAGCACATTTAACGATTCATTTTCATATAGTAGATTATGTAAACATATTTATATGCATATACAATTGTATGTGTACAGCCAAGTATTTATTTTAAATTTTTGAAGCGGGAGATCAAAGAATACTATATAGCATTGTTATTGAAGCAGAGATAGTACACGACTGGTGCTCCTCTGTAGCAGTTTTGTTTGTTTAATCGTCAGAGATAAGAGTGTTTGTCTCCTCCGTTTGTAACAGCAACTTTGTGTACAATGATGTGCTATATTTGAAGCTTTTGCAGGATTTATTGATGCAATAAATTGTAACTTATTAAATAATTTTTAACTGTAATGCATTGACAAATTAGAGCTTATGGTTATTGGATCAACCGGGCATTGTATTATATGGCCCCTGTGGATTATTATTATAGTAAAATATATAAAATATATATCAATGATTTCGCTCGAATACTGTACGAATACTTATTGTTCTTCAATAGTATTAAGTAGGTATGTTATGGCATTAAAACCATTATATCAATGAAGAATTATTTCTTGCGAAAACTTTACAAAATAACTTATGATTTTAAAATATATTCTCCATTGTCAACAAAGATAATTTGAATCTGGAATTTTAACACTTTTAGTGATCATTTTTAAACTGTTGGAATGAATAAATGGAAGTTCAAAACTGAGCATTTTGTCCTATTGTATTGAAATTGAAACTCGGAAAACAGAGCCAGGTTACTCGTACTCCCTTGTTATTTGTTAGTTCACGAGAAGGAACTTTGTTTGCCGCCAACCGTGGTAACTTAACTACGTCATGTATTAAATTATTGTTTATTGTTCATTGGATATATTCTCAAAACATGAGCTACACTTCCACCATGATGTAGGTTTTATTTCGGCCATCTCCGCTCGATATTTTAATCAGCTGTTTTCTTGTTACTCATTCAAATTATATATACATACACCAAAAAAGTGTATATTTAATATATGATTTTAATACGAATAATAGCATAGTGAAATAAAAATTATTCGCGATATTATGTAATGTTGCCAAAATATAATTATTACAAATATTAACTATTATTTGTGTTGCGAATAAGAAGTAGTGGTGGAAAAAATGTTGATGTTATTTAGCCTCATAATATGTATTTGATGTAAAATATTGGCCCAGTCAACTTAATTTTATATCTTTTATTATTTTTTAAGTAAGGTTAAATAATCTTACATATTAATGATTAATTCTATTTTTTATAAACGTTTAAAAATGGTTTCAATTAAAAAAAAAATTATTTATGTATATTTTAAAAACCATATCAAGACATGAAAAGATCATTAAAATTTATCTGGACAATTCATCAGATGTGTCAATTTAATTCAAAGCTGTAAGACTACATCATATCTAGTTGAAAACTAGATTAGTATATTGTTGTGCTGTACATCAGACACTGAAATATTTGTTTTTAAGAGGTTTAAAATAATAATTGATTACGAGTACGTAAGAATCCATTGCTAAAAGAGCCAGTTAGGAATGAGTCCATATATTTAAAGGAAAATTAAATGTCTGAATTTTAATGTTGCATGAAAGGAGACTCGGAAATAACCATAACTAAATAAAATATTATTTGTTTTGCATGGATGGCCTACATAAACTGTAAACCGTAAGTGTCCTAAATTTAACATTGTAATGTGGTTTCATCATGTCATTGCTTATAAATCTCTTAGAAAAAGTGTTTTAAACTAATTGCTTAATTACTTAAACTAGTTGCAAAGTAGGATCCTCGAGCTAGACACCAGTAGAGTCTACTAGAGCGCACTGCTGTAGATGCGTAGGCGTCCCCCTGTCGATGTTCTGTTCTGTTGGAGACGTTACTCCCATTCTTCAGGAAATGAAATATGAATCAGATTCTAAGTAGGCTGTCTCGATTGAAGAAGTTTGTAGTCCTACTGTCTGCCATAAAAGACAGATTGAATGGAGCACGCTCTGGCAGAAGAGACTGGTGATTTTTCAGATCCTTGAGTCTATTGTTTAAATGAAGACATCTCTCGAACTTGAAGGAGTTACATTTGAAAAAGTCATACAGATGAGTGGAGAGTGCTCAGGAAGAACAGAATCTGAAGATTTGTGGAGTGGTGTGGCGTTATGTACGTAAACTGTTGGTTTTATTTTTCTCTGGTAGTAAACAAATATTTATGATTTTTAAGATTATTAGTATACCAAGAATTAGTCTCATTATAAGGGCTGGATAAATCAAATAGGGACTGAGTATGTTTAGCTCAATCTGCACAGTAGTTTTCTATTTCTTACACAGTAATCATGGTTACAGTTAATCCTGTTATATCGGGCCATTTTTGGGGTTGATATTGATATTTGCAAAGTAAAAAATTATAGCAAACTAATGTTTTTTACACAAACAATAAATCGTTGTTATAGTTATCCTTATGGTCCTTTGAAGATAATATGACCATCGGCGACATCACCTGCTTAAGAATAGCCCTTTCCTCCTTCCCAGCAGTCATGGAAGGTTTTTTATGCACCAGTGTTGTGGTATTCTTGTATACGGTAAAACTATGCTATGTACGATAAAAATATGACAAATAATACTTAATTAATGGTAGCTTGTAAAAGTAAAGTACCACGAACGTATTTTAGACCATTAAATTGTGTATTGTTACTGGATCAATTTGAAAATGTATAATATTATCCTTGCGGATTATTACCGTAGTAAAGAAATAAAAACTTTATATCAATGATCCCACATACATTCAAGTAGTGCATTTATACCGTATGTAAAAGCACTACCCTGACTTCTAAAACATTGATTTTGTGTCCAATAACCTTTTATTCGTCATAACATTGTTATAAATTAGAAACATAAATCACCATGATAATTCACAATAGTTTATGCATAAAAATATTTGATATATATTATAGTGTGTAGAAGTGTTGAATAAAAAAAGTAAAATACGATTTTCCCCTTTACTATTAGTAAAGCACCACGCGCAGGCGGACATTGCCTTAAATACGAGTATTTCGCGAGATACGTGATTTCTCACAGGCAATTTTGCTCTTTAAGTCTATAAGTACATTTTCAATACTTGCTTATTCTCTTTTTAAATACATTTTAAAAATAACTAGCAAGCCATGGAACCAGCAAAGTAATCTGCAAACGAAAAAAAAAACTTCAAACTATAAAATACAAATACGTGGAAACCCCGATAAACGACCATTGAAAATCTGTCTCTTGCCTTCAAGTGGGTAAGGTCAATATAAACTGACTTTACAGCACTGTAATTGCAGCAGAGATAGTACCCCCTCTGTAGCAGTTCGGTTTATATAATTGCCACAGATAAGCGTGTATGTATCTTCTGCATGTTAGAGTGGATTTTTACAATTATTTGCTATCTTTCTACTCTTTAAGGGTTTTTTTTCGGAAAATAAATACATTTTAACGTGAATGTTACCTACGAAATCATCTAACTGTAACACATCAGTACTACTCAATTGTGAAAAATAGTCGTTTATAAATAAATATCACAGGTTTTTTTTTTCATTCCAGTAAAGAATTGTTATAAACAATAGTTGTGTAAATAACGTGTATTGTTACTGGATCAATTTGAAAATGTATAATATTATCCTTGCTTATAAGTTTATAAATAAAAACTTTATATCAATGATCCCACGCCAGTTGCAGAATTATGTTTCTTCACGATTAGAATTTCATTTTTCAAAAATAATGTCTTGTTGACATATTACAAACTTAACTTACTTTAATAATTTGTATATGTGAATGTAAGATATTTGTCTCCATTTACAAAAAGGCAAATTTGTATTTTGTAATTAAAATTTAATTATGATCATATTTAATGATTAAACATACACTACTGTTTTATAAATGGTGGAATGAATAATTAGCAGTGTCCTTTAAACTGAACATTTTGCCCTATTGTACTGAAATAGAAACTCTGATAACAGAGCCAGGTTACTCGTACTCCCTTGTTATTTGTTAGTTCATGAGAAGAAACTTTGTTTGCCACCAACCGTATTAACTTAAGTACGTCAAGTATTACATTACTGTTTGTTGTTCATGGGTTACATTTTCATAGCCTTTAACCACAATATGAGCTGTACTTCCATGATGTTTTTATTCAGCTATATTCTCTCGACTCTCGTTTCAGCTGTTTTCTTGTTACCCATTGAAATATGTATCACCCTCAATAATTTCAAAATATTTTATACTAGATTTAAATTAAATGTTTGTAATAATGTTTTAATAATAAAATTATATTTCTGCGGGATAGTAGATATTGTAGGCCAAATGGAGTACTAATAAAAATAACTATTTCTTTTGTAAATTATGAGAAGTAGATTGTGAAAGTGTTTAAATTTTTTTACTATTTGAATTAATATTGATTTAAGTGTACAAAATCGGTCTAGCAATTTAAACTTTGCATCCATTACTGTTTTTAAAAGTAATATTAACGGATCTTACATGTTACTGATTAAACTTTGTTTGTTAAAAACATTTAAAACTAGTTTTCATCTTTTAAAATAAATATTTACGTATATTTAATTAACAACAATACGAAGACATAAAATCATGATTTAATTTTATTATAACATACTGTACTGGCTATTTCTTATGATAATTGCTCAGATTAGAGTTAATGTAAATCTGAGAGACATGTAACAACTGCATAACAATAAAGTATAAATATTACATTTAATCAAAATATAAGCTGTGTTTTCTTTATTTCGCATAATATATTTAATTCTAAAATCTAATCCGTTTAGTTGACGTTGTAAGGATTTATTTAGTTTTTGGTAATGGATCTTTATCCAATTATTATTAAGTGTATAATTATAGTGATTGGCATTTACTCCAATCTTAGTTTTTTTGTTCCATAGCTGATTTTGCCTTTTCCCGATAAAAAAATAAATATACATGCACAAACCTGAGAAGCCTACCTTTGTCAAAAAACAAGTAGTTTAGGTTAGTTTAGGTAGTTTAAAGTTAAATTTATACTACATTTTCTCTTATATGTGCACAACTAGCATTAACTCGCCGGTTTGCACGCAATTTACTAGGAGTTGCACATGTATGACTAAATTGCGGGTTCGAGTGAATTATATATCCGACTCCAATGTTGAGTTTGCCTTTTTTCACGATCAAGAAATAAGTAAAATAAGTAAATGATTGATGATCATTGTAATTGACTTGTTCTCAGTATGATTTTTTCTACGTTCTATATTGCCTTGTTTCCGGTAAAGACTATATGTACCAGTGATAAGAGAAGCCCGCTGGTGTTAAAAGAGAACTTAGAAGAGTTTTATATCAATCTTTAACTTTATAGTAAAAGTTAGATAGTAACATTGTCCTTTAGATGTAATACTTAGTATTTGATAACAAGTACATTGTTAAAACTACATTAACAATCACTCTACGCGTTTGATTCTTTATAACTGAAAAATATTTGAAACCTTCAGATCTGGAATTGGTACATTTGATTGAAAACTCATTTGTGGTCCAGCTGTTCAGCAAACTTTTGAGATAAGCCGCCGGTAAATTACACGTTATAATATACAAGGTCTACTCGTACCTCCTACAACACCACGTCTCGTTAAACAGGCTTCAATAAAATTGCAAGAAAAATTCAGATCTAAAACTTACTTTGTTCTTGGGATTTCTTGCGGGCAGATAAAAAGACATACAATCATACAAAAATGAATTTGACAAAATATACGTTATGCCTAAATCTATGGTTGAACAAGGACTATCATAAAAACATATTTGTGTATATAGAAATGAAGTTTAAATTTTAATTAATTTAAAAATTAGTGATAATACATTCTCAGGATATCCTGCCACATTTTGGATTCCGATTTTTATTCATTAAATCAGGTTTCACAGTGTTCAAATGATAATAGTTCCCGTGGGCTAAGAAGCTACTATAACGCAAAAGTGCCTTAAAATTAAATCTTGTCACTGAGTTCTAAATGTTCATTTTCCAGCATTTTTCGTTTACTCTATTAACATTGAAATTAAAAAAAATATAAGATTTTAGTTATGTAACAAATGTGGTACTTATTCTGCTCTTCCTGGATGCCATCATTGATACCCATAAGACCAATATAAAACTATTCCCTAACGCTCAGCCAAATTTCATAGAGTAATATGCATTCCAACTCAATTTTCCTCATATAGAAAGGAAGCTTCATGTACAATTTCAAGCTATAGGTCAGTTAGCGTTAGAGATATTTAGCGGTCAGACAGACGGAAGTGAAACCTTTTCATTCCTACCAGTGAAAGGCTCCGCTAAAGCTCAGCCAATAATGTTAGTTATAAAAACTAAAATTTATACCAAACAACACATTAGACCTGTATAAAAGGTTAAGCTCTTTGCTAAATCATCATCTAAGCAATTCAAGTATAACTGGGTTAAGTCAATTGCAATATTGCTAGAGTTATTCGTAGTAAACTAACTCTGTTAAGTACATAAAAATATTACGACTTATTTATATACTATTTCAAATCTGTTGAATTAAATGACCCACTATAATACTTGGAATTATCTTTTAAAAGTAATGGTAAATTTTACCACTATAAGGATTCTAGGTATAATAAAGCACTGTACGAGTAAATGAAACAGTGAAGAATGTTGGGGTTTTTTCGTACTGTAAGTTTATACCACTAAATCCTTCTGTTAATATCCTAATCTTCCTCAATCTGAACAGACAGTAAACACCAACTAAAGAAACATAGTTTGAATAGGTGTTATTAAAATTGTTGTGTTTTTATATAGATTGAACAGACATTGGATAATTTAAAAAATGGTGGGTGAGAGCCGAGAATTAAATCAGACAACATCTTAAGACAATAACAAATTTGTCTTAATATACTAATATTTATAAATATACCTTCACTATAGTCCCTTCACTAGGTTCATGCACTCGAGGATTCCTTGGGTTTAATAAATAAAAGAGATTCTCGTAAATGCAAGTTTGAATATATCTGTGGTTTTTGTAGTAAATGGTTTAATTAACTAATTTAACTAATTTTAATCTTATAATTAATGGATTAATTCAAAGATTTTAAATATGTTACAAATACTTAATTTAAGAACTGAGAAACTTTATGTGAAAAAACGTGTTTCAAAACGGTGGAAATCCTTAAAGTTTGAAAATATATATTTGACAACAATGAACATAAAGTATTGAGAGAAGTAATTAAGAGAATTTATCCCAGGACCATTAATTTATGAACCAAGGACAAGTACTCAATATAACTAAAAATAAATATCGACAATAATAAGATATTAAGGGCTTTCAGAAATAGCTGAACAAATTAAGAAATACTTCTTTCAAAGTTTGTTATGACGTCTGAAATATAGTATAATAGTATAAAACATTATACATAACTTAAAATGATGAAGATAGCAGTACATGAGTAAAACTGTACCAAGGATTCTGAGCAATATTGTATAAACTACTGATAGTTAAAAATAATGATATTAAGAGACAAAGTTAACACTCATTACAAATGGAGGCAAATATTAATAAAACACAAATAGGGAAATATGTGGTCATCATGTACAGAGAGTTTGGTAGGTGATTGTTTTGTTTTAATTGCACATCTACGCTCCGACCTCTGTCGTTGGAAAATATTTTATTACTATGTTGTTTGCCTGCATCTGAAAATTTTAATAACATGTTCATGTGGATATACTACTGTATAAAATTCCACATTATAATTCTTTTATTAGCGAAAGAAAAATGTGTTTAAAATATTTTAAAGATTGATAGATCGAAACACAAAATTACTTATTTATAGCCAAAGTTTCGTTTACTGCAGTCTTCGTTCTCACGACGGATTATAATTTCGGCTCTGTCTCTTAAAATTGCATATTTACTCTGAATAGTCCATTATGTATTATTAAACAACCAATGTCTAAGACCATGAATTTGAAAACATGTATTATAATTTTTTGTCTTATTGACCAAACTGTTTATTTGGTAGACTTGCATATTAATGTACTGTATATTATTAATGTAATTGATTAAATAAATGATTGGATACTTAACTAAAGTAATTTAACTCCGTTCTTTTAAAGAAAAAGTTTAATGATACACTCTACATAATTTTTAACTACATTTCCACCTTTTACAAACTATCTACTGTGGTAAAACCGGCCATGTCTAATTTTATACATCTAAACAATTACTACCTGTAATTCAGCTAATAAACTAAGACAATAATACTAGACATATAGATACACCCGTGTTTCTTTGCTTCGCATAAATTTATTTATTGCAGAGTAATAATATAAGATCAGAACATCATGTATCTAAATGTAATATACCAAATTAGACGTAGACAGTCTGCACGTATAGCTTCTTTTAATTTAAACGTTTCTTACTCGAAAAGAGCCAAGCCGAACGAACTGAACCTCTCCCATGTGAAATGATTCTGGTGATGATTAATTTATATATTATTTCATTCTTTATACCTTACCTCATTATTTTCCTTGTTATACTGAAATTTCACTGTACAACTGCTATAAACTTAGCCATACTTACGTTAGTGCATTAGTAGTTAGTACTGTATATATTATTTATATCCCTATCACTCAATAAAACTGATCAAAATCTGTAATTATCTGTGCTCGTCACTTCAGTTGTATTTAAACTTTCAGAATTACTGCTACAAGAAAATAACTATAATTAAAAAGTGTATCTAACGAACGAATGTCACGTCTTGAAAGATTTATTGTAAGAATTTTTGTTGTTCTTTCATTTTAAATAAAAAAAAAATTTCTTAAAAACATATTTTTACAAAACAAACCTTAAAAATCAATGATCAAGCTTCATACTAAACTGGATTATTACCAACACCGTACCTCCGGAAGGAGATTGCAAGTTTAAACTGTAATGTTTCTAATTAACAATTGAAAAATAACATTTCTAATGCGTGAATACATATTTTTAATATAATGCTGTAGTTTTTAAAATGTTAAGACGACCATTCCACAAACGTGAACATATGATTCACCTAGGTTTTTAGTCTTAAGTGCTTAGGTTTATTTAGGTAAAATAAAGGAAATAAAGCATTAAACTTTAGCAGAAATTTAGAAATTCCGATCCGTTGACGATTTTGAATTTATTAAGATTAATTAAGTCGAGATTTTTCTTTATTTATAATTTAATTTCGTCTTGTATAGCAAGTAAAATCAAATTGTTTAGAACATATACTAGTATATAGTTTCTGTTACTTTCAATCACACTCTTTTAACCCCGACGTTCATATAGTGCGGACGTGAAGTTTTTTTATTTTACTGGCCAACTATTATACAAAATGTTTCGAAATTCCACAGACTTGTGTAAAAAGATGTATTGTATCGAAATATAACTGTTCGTAAAGTTTCGACTTCGTATTTTGTCAGTCTGTTACTAAGAAATTGCAATTATTCATCTTGGTTGACTGATTACTGATTGCCGCATACTACTATATTTCATCATGTTGAGAATATTCTACTTTCTAAAGTCCATCAGTTAAATATTAGATTGCCACTTATTTTATTTTAAAATGAGTAAAAGGAATTGTTAGAATTAGTAATTTAGTTTGAAGTGGCGTGGATGTGGGCAATGACAACGATTTGAGTGATTGCTATTTTATCATTTCTGAAAACATTCCATATATAAATATTGTACTAACAGATTTTTAATTTGTGAACTATAGGCTATAAACAGTTTTAATTCTTTTATCAGGAATAATTTGGGTTTTAATGTCAAATTACTACGAATTTCAAAGCTTGGGTTACATTTACTTACACAAAAATGGCATACAGGAAAAATGAAAGAAGGTCCTTAAAAGAATTATGTTACTCAACTTGCAAAAAAAGTAGGCCTATAGTTTTGTTTCATTAGAACAAGAATTAAATGTAACATAAAATAAATAGATAATTGTGAGTTAAATATTTTTTACCCGTATGGTTTTCATCAGCAAGCTTGAAATTTTATAATGTTTATTTATTTTTGCATACATAAATATAAAAATTAAAACTTTTTAGGCCATTTTTTCATATATTTGTCAACTAAGTTCAATAATATATAAGACTAATAAAGATTAAACTTGATATCTTAAAAATAGCCTACTTACGAGTATTTTACAAAACACTTACATGCTCTAAACAAAAAGATTAGGAATTTTCGGTACATCACTTGATATAATTGCCAGGGTTAAAATATGAGCAAAACAATAAATATTACTATACGGCCGCATTATTTATTTGTGGTATTGGAGATTCCTGGCAATAACCATCATTGCTATTAATTACTCATCTGACATTTTTAATAGTTAATCAGTAGTCTACATACAAATTCCAACATAAAAATAGTCTCTCCAAACAATATCCACCTCCATATTTATGGATAAAGAAAGTAGTAACGGTATTCCTAATACAAATTCACGGTAGGTTTGGTTGTAAAGTCTCTTACTGAGCTATTAAATATTTTAACTCGTTGGCAAACGAATAGGAAAGGAAAAATCATATTCATGTTCTAATGCTTATCGTTCATAGTCGTAGGTGTTTAAGATACCTCTACTAAAAACGTAAAGAACATGGGGGAAACCTTTCAGAAATTCCTAAGGAGCCGTTTCTGCTATCCACAATACTAAATACCATAAATGTTGTCAGTTCTGCCTACAATGTATAAATAAATGGTAAACGATTACAAATATTAAGACACCTTAGATTTAGTTTATTGTTAACGAATATGTGCAATCATTTTATTTGTTAGTATTTAGAAGCTACAGATAAACTGCAATAAAATATGTCCGTCTTACCCTTTTACTATTTTTACTATATCTATATGGTTTATGCATCGTACTACTACTGGACGTAACGTTACGTAACGTTAGTTATATGTAGAAGATTACGATTCATTATTTAATCTTTACAGAACTCCCTTATAGCTCTTGAAAGACATGCTACTAACACTATTATAATGTAAACCATTTTACTACTCTTCAGGTATACAAATCTTCAATGTTCCTCTTAGGCCTTTTTATGTTCTCTTAAAATCCATTCAATATGTGTCACATGTGTACTATAATTTCACATCGAAGTAGATTTTTAAATAAGTCTTAGTTTTATTAATACTGGTAAAGATGAAAATTAAAATTGTAATCTTTGTTTATTCTAAGTATATAACTTCAAAAAATATATAATCGAAACAAAAAAACATATTTTTACTAGATTTATTATTTAATCAATTTGATAACATTCCAGGAAGAATGACTAAGGATTATACTCTTTAGGTAGTAAAGTTTAACCATGAACGAAAACGTTAATGAACATTATCGATGGTTATGGTTACAATCAACAGTGTAGTCCACCATTCAACAGTGCAAACACAGGTAATGAACCACTCATAACCACGGCCGAGTTGATTGTCATCACAGCTTGTTGTTGAAAAGTTTAAAAAGTCAGCCCTTACCTGAAAGGTAACGTGCCATTTCGGAAATTATCCGTTATACGGAGTGTTTCATTTAAAGGTAACTCTGTAAAATGCTATAAGAGTATACATAGAAAATAACAATAAAGTCGGACCACAACATGGCCATTAAGTTTTTATTATTGTAAATTTGTTTATTTTTATATTATACTACTCATTTATCATCTATATATTGTTTAATAACTATAACTGTAATGTTTTTGAGACACTGCGTCATAAACGTATAATATGTATTGATCGAAACTACATATATCTAAGAAGGCGTAACAAAATTGCTGGCATAAGTATGTATTGTAAAATATATTAAATGCTTTACAATACAACTGGCCATTCAAAAACTGACTCATACAGTTCCTGTATTAAAAATCTCAATAATTAATAACATCTCATTAGTTATGTGTTGTTTTACACTAATATAACATACCTTATATAATTTTCTATTTGCTTTCCTTATTCAATATCGAACAAAGATAACCTACTTTTTTTGGTATTAAATGTTCCTTTATGCATAGTCTAGGTATAGCGAACCTTTACTTCTTTTTTCGGAATTTTTATACATGATTTTCAATATTTTAAAATTTCCTAATATAAATAACCGTGTAGATGATATTTAACTATTGGGTTAAACTACATGAAATATTCGAGATAAACTCGCATGAGGAGAGAAACATAACATATACACTGGAACCACCAGACACGACATTATTTAGCTTTGGCAAGTTTGGAAGCCCTTAGGCATTCCAGACTCTATGGGTGTGAGAGGATGATAGCTATCGATAAACTGCGTTTTCATATTACATAAGTTATTTAATGTTGTTATTTCATTCTTTTTGACAACAAACACAATCGTAGATTTCAAAATATAATTTTAAATCATTGCAGTTATGCATTAGAATGTTGTTAATAGAGTTTGGTAATATTATTGCCAAGACATTTACGCTATCAAAGAAATATTATAACTGAGAAAAGTTACGCGATAATAAAAATCAAAAAAGTTAAAAAATATATTCTCAAAATAAATAATATCTGCTTTTTATCAAATACTAGGAAAAAATAAGTGACAAAAAATAATTTGCATGCTACTAAAATATTCGTAGCATTTCAACCCTTCGTATTTAAATGTTTTATGTGAGAATATTTTAAGTTTAATTATATTTTCAAATAGCAAATATTTAATAATTAGTTTACCTTTATTCCACAAACATATTTGTATGTGAAATTCAATGTAAACATACCTTGTATATAAAGTTTCTAGGATAACTACAATTTGGTTATACCTCATAAGGTTTTACTTCTGACCGTTTTGACAAAGTAAAACGTATAATGGGTACAAACGCAATTTAGTGATAAATCCATAAATGATCAGGAATGGAATATAAGTTTCCAAAAACGTGGTTGTATGAGGATAAGGGGTTGACGCGATCTATAGGTTTCATTTACTTTTTAATTCAATTGCTTGAGTTTGAGGTGGTTCTCTTACTGTCAGGTATAAAGCCCCAACTTGATGGAGGATGCTTCCCTCCGTATTTCGACTGATGTAAGGAGTCTTGAACGGTACTCGGCGTCTTTCAATGTAAACATACCTTGGTGGTTCTCTTACTGTCAGGTATAAAGCCCCAACTTGATGGAGGATGCTTCCCTCCGTATTTCGACTGATGTAAGGAGTCTTGAACGGTACTCGGCGTCTTTCAATGTAAACATACCTTGGTGGTTCTCTTACTGTCAGGTATAAAGCCCCAACTTGATGGAGGATGCTTCCCTCCGTATTTCGACTGATGTAAGGAGTCTTGAACGGTACTCGGCGTCTTTCAATGTAAACATACCTTGGTGGTTCTCTTACTGTCAGGTATAAAGCCCCAACTTGATGGAGGATGCTTCCCTCCGTATTTCGACTGATGTAAGGAGTCTTGAACGGTACTCGGCGTCTTTCAATGTAAACATACCTTGGTGGTTCTCTTACTGTCAGGTATAAAGCCCCAACTTGATGGAGGATGCTTCCCTCCGTATTTCGACTGATGTAAGGAGTCTTGAACGGTACTCGGCGTCTTTCAATGTAAACATACCTTGGTGGTTCTCTTACTGTCAGGTATAAAGCCCCAACTCTATGGAGGATGCTTCCCTCCGTATTTCGACTGATGTAAGGAGTCTTGAACGGTACTCGGCGTCTTTCAATGTAAACATACCTTGGTGGTTCTCTTACTGTCAGGTATAAAGCCCCAACTCTATGGAGGATGCTTCCCTCCGTATTTCGACTGATGTAAGGAGTCTTGAACGGTACTCGGCGTCTTTCAATGTAAACATACCTTGGTGGTTCTCTTACTGTCAGGTATAAAGCCCCAACTCTATGGAGGATGCTTCCATCCGTATTTCGACTGATGTAAGGAGTCTTGAACGGTACTCGGCGTCTTTCAATGTAAACATACCTTGGTGGTTCTCTTACTGTCAGGTATAAAGCCCCAACTCTATGGAGGATGCTTCCATCCGTATTTCGACTGATGTAAGGAGTCTTGAACGGTACTCGGCGTCTTTCAATGTAAACATACCTTGGTGGTTCTCTTACTGTCAGGTATAAAGCCCCAACTTGATGGAGGATGCTTCCATCCGTATTTCGACTGATGTAAGGAGTCTTGAACGGTACTCGGCGTCTTTCAATGTAAACATACCTTGGTGGTTCTCTTACTGTCAGGTATAAAGCCCCAACTCTATGGAGGATGCTTCCCTCCGTATTTCGACTGATGTAAGGAGTCTTGAACGGTACTCGGCGTCTTTCAATGCCGAAAGCTAACATTTCTATTAACAATTATTCGGTGATTTTTCTCATATGAAAAAACGTTATGGTATTCAGTGATTCTTCTCGTGTCGACAGCCGGTTTTCTGGCCATAAAAGTTATTGAAAGTACTTTGCTAGATGTAAGATCCGGTTTCTTGTTCCTTGACCGAAACGTTGAACAATCTGGCCTTAAAATGTGCCTGTCAGTACCTATGTATTGATTAATGTTGTGGTTCCTTGTCAGTTGACCCTGGTCAGATGAAGTGGTGAGGAAGTGCTTTATCAAGGGATAAGGATCCCCATAGTGTTATTCACCCTTATTTTATGTTTTTGTACAGCTTAAAGAGTATGATTATCCAAAATTTATTAGATATTAGTAAACTACTTACACAGCTTTGGAATTCAATGGCAAGAGAACAAGCGAATCTAGTAGCTTCAAAGATTTGCCCTCATGAGGTAGAATTATTAAACACTAAGGCGATTAAATTCTTAATTAGCAATTTATCTGGGGGTCAAAGAATGTCAGATGTGTTACACGGTTAATGCATATAATAAGGCAGTAACTCATTACCTATTTACTCGCACAGTGGTTGTTATCTAATAAATTACACAATACTGTAAAAATATGTCCTTTGTCATCTGACGGCTTTGAAGGTGCTTTCTCCTCGAGGCACCGTTCCTCAAACACGTCCTCGCCATCTAAGTTTAATTTAGGTAAAAGGATCTTCACAAATAAAATATTTTTATGAATGCTATTAATCATCAGTAGGTCGGTAAAAGTATTTTATGTGGAAAACAATATATAACAACGTAAAAGAAAAATAATTTTCAGCCGTAGACAGTAACTTCAATATTTAGAAATAAATAAAAATTATTTTAGTATATAAATGTAACAGTTATTCATAGCCCTGTGTAAATGTGAATTTAGATACTTCAAAAATATTTGATAATAAGTTCCGATTTACTTCAATAAACAAGTATATCTTCAAATTTGCCTGCACAATTATATTCGAGGTTGCGTTAAATATAGCAAAGCATTATTATTGTTTCACTAGCTACGCATTCATACCACAATAAAAATTAAACTATATTTGTTCAAAAACATAGTTGTTTGGTTTTTTTCAATTGGTAAATCAAAAATTATACAAAATAGACAGGAAATTACGGATAATATACTCAGTTGTTTAATTCACAGTTTAGTCGTTTAAGGCATATCTCTTATTTCACCGTTTCAATACAATTCACTATAATTATAATAAATCACTACTGACTCAATTGTTACGCCCTCTACATTTATATATGTACTACAGTAGGCTTTGTATATTTGTTCTGGTATATATTTAACCACACAAAATTTTGTTGAAATCCCTCAACGACCTCTGAATTTAGTATAATATATTGCCACCTCGATTTTACATAATAGTATAGATATACGAAGTTCACCAAACTACTCAAAGAGGAACCAAATTAATTTAATCTTTTTAAATAAATTACTAGTTATTTCACCAGCTTATTTTGAAGTTTGATGTTATACTGTAAGAAAAGGAATAATAATACCAAAGTTACAGATATAGTTTTAGTATCAAAATTCCTCTGTACATTTGTGTTAAATCTGTTAAACGGTTTGGTAGAGTAACATTACAATGTTTCTATATTCTTCCCTATCGCGTTAAGCAGACGGTCTTTTTGCAAATGTTGTACCAACATTATACTCTATTACCTACTCAGTTTTGCATGTTAGATTCGTCAATATCTTGTGTAGGAATGGACACTGAAAGGTAGTTTTTAATACTTTTTATACTTAACACTTGAATTATAACACTCCACATACAATGTTTCTCTTGTAATTCTGTAATAACCTCAAATCTGTAATACCCTAAAATACGTGAACGTACTTGAAAACTGTTTTTGTCGAGTGACTGAACACGTGTAGAGTGCTCTTACAAATACGCTGGGGGAATTCTATCACTAACGTGATTATCACAACATTAACCCATTAGGCGCGTCTGGCCATTACGTCCATGCAATACAGATACATAGTTCAAAAATCCCATGTAAAACAACCACGTTATTGACTTCTGAGATAGCATTTAATGAGATACGATCTTGTAGTGATTATAACTTACAAAAGGATAGTATATTATGTTACATTTAAAACATTACAGAATAGAACTTAGTTTACAATTAGAATTTAATTATTTACTCAATTAAGGATAAACATCGACGTTTATAATTTTAATATGTTTTATCCCCTAAAAATTTATATATAAAACCCAAAAGAAACCGATATTTTTAAGTAATAGGAAGGAGTTGCCCATAAAAATAACCTTAGGTACTAAATTTAATGTCTTTAGAATATTAATGATGCGAATTGATTGAACATTTATTAGCTGTCAGAGATTCAGATTTTACCCGCTGGATTACCCCAAATAAATAATTAGTTAATGATTTTCTGGACACACATAAAAGAGAAGTAATATAAACATGAATGCAGATTAAAATCTAATTTTGTGCACGTTTATAAGATCCATAACCTTTTTATGGAATATCAATGATTTTCACAATAAAACAAATCTGTAACCAGTAAAAATTCAACGCTCACCTTGTCATTGAGGTCTCTAAGACCAAGAAATAAGGATGGAGGCAGCTGTCTTTATCCTCCTTCGGCTCGACTATCGTATTACTGTCTTTTTGTTTCAGGTGACGCCCCGCAATATCAAAGGAAAAGCCGACATTGAATTTCCCGCTTGTATTCCACTTTAACTAGGGCGTGTGATATGTTGTTTTGCTCTTACGTCTGTCCAGTGCTATTGCTTGGGTTTAATTTATCGAGTCTGAACTTCAACCTGTTTTTCTACCAGTCAGGTTTATTTTGTCACACATCGAGTGGCAATCCATTACTGCAGTTCTTAGTCCTTATTTATGTACTTAGATTTTAATATCTGAGGGAGAGGGTATATTTCAATCACCAAGACGTATTGAAATACATTTTGTATCATGTAACGATGGAAAATATCCAAAATTGTGTGAACCTTTCATAACTATTTACTGGTGCTGTATTGCTGTATGGTGCTTGTCGGAGAACATTCAAAGCAGAGTAGAGCTAAAAGTCAAAGTGTCAAAAACCGCCATAGTTACATCTACCATTCGCTAGAACAAAGTACGATTCTCCTGCCCCTAAATATTATATTACATACTGAAATGAGTTATTTGAGGATAAACATTTTTATTCTGATCTTAATAAAATTTTTTAAGTCTTCCAAATATAATTTATTAAAGTGAATACTTTCTTATAAATTAGTATGTAATATTTAGTCGTGCCATTATATGTGAGATTTAATTTGTAACGAAAATAGTACTAATGCATACGATGAAGCCCACAGTCTATTAAAATAACCGTTAATTGAGGAAAGAAACAAAAAATAGATTGGAAGTTTAATTTGTATACATAAGTTATAATATTGAATAGGAAATTAGTAACCACGTTATTAAATAAGTAAGTTTTAAAAATGTAGGTAGTTCTCGCAAACTTAGGATTAAAATGTTTAAATTGTTTTAACACCTTGTAATTTAAAAACTGAGTTATACTATTTCTAGTACTCTATTTACTCCTTAAAATGTGTACGGTATTTTAACTGAACAACCCTTTGTAATTAAGTTATCTAAGTCGAATTCCCGAAAATATTTGATCTTACTGTACCATTCCTACATACGCAGACTATTTCTTGAAAAATTTCATTATTTATTTTACCTATATTTTGACAAAGGTACTTAAAATCAAATGTATTTTCGTATATACTATTGTCATAAATGTTTAGGAATTTAATTTAAATTTGTCTATTTAGCAAATGCTTAGTTATTAGTTGTTATGTTAACTACATACCAAATAAATCTGCGAAATATTGATATGCTCGCATTTATAATTCTTACCGAATTTAATTGCCTTGGCTTCCAGTAACTTCGAGTTAAAGACTTCACGTAATTTTTTTTAGTTAAACTGCTGTTTTACAATTAACGCTTGGATCAAAATTAGTTCTGTGCAGCCTGACTGACATCTCTCAGTCTGTATGTAATTGCAAGTCTCTTTGTTTAGAATTCTAAATCTCCATCTTGTTACATTTTTTCGGAATAGTAGTGGGGATATACTCCTCGTTTTTTAATCTCACTAATTAAAATAATAATTTTGCTTTCATTTCTTGAAAAAGTTGTTAAGGTGAGGTTTATTTCAAAGGAGTAATTATGAAACTATAATTTTGTGGTCGAACTGAGATGGTCAGTCTTTGAGTCCTGCCACCGGATTACATCCTGAGAGCCTCTCGAGTTGGCTAAGCTCTTCCACACGACTCTTTTTATGATGCTTTCCTTAACACGTATTTAACAAGATTAAAGAATATTTAAAATTCAAGCATATAAAGCATTAATAGTGAAACAGAGATTATTGAATTTACTCTTTTCCAGTTATTGTACACTACATTTAAATTTGTTTGTTGCTTGGCAATATATTTCAGAATATAATATACTTAAATTGTTAAGAAAAATAAAGTTCTTTTAAACCATAAAATTTACCAAAACATTTGTTAGAAATATTTATTTTCTGATAATATATAATATAAAAATATAATATATAACGTATTAAACATAATAAAAACTAAATAATCTAAATAAATCTGTTAAATAAATGGCCTAAGGGAATATATAAATTTTACTCATTTAGTGGAGACAAAGAATGCTATGTCGCGGTAATTGCAGATGAGAAATCCAGTTAAAGCTATAATAGAATGAGCTATAAAACATTTTGTGACATTGGGTATCGGACGATGAAAGAGTCCCGTACTTACAGAAGAATTGCAATAAAATGAAACAGTTACATCTTCAGGTATGAGACAGGTTGTAGATGAGACAGAAAGGATGGGAAGAAAGGATACTTAGTGACCATAAATGCCAACTCATCGATGTTTATTTCTTGCATTGCTTCATCTGAGGGGAGGGAGTTCCAACCCGTCCAGTACGTCCAGGGCTGCAGTGAAATCCATCAATGAACGGATCACTTGTAAAACCTAAGATTTTCGTGAATGAACGCGACTAGAGCATGTAATTTTCAGATCGACTCGGACGGTGCAGCTTCTAGTGAGTACGAGAAAAGAGGAAATCGAGACCTAAAACTGCACTACTCTACCAAAGAGAAAACAAAGTTCGTGAATTTTTGAGTGACCACGATCAGACCAAATCTTTTGAACGGCTCCGACGATCCGGTTGCTCGTTCGTCTAAGGGGCGCTCCTGGATGGCGGACGGACAGACAGACAGACGAGACCACGCGATGAGTCTCCCAATGAGAAACGGTCATTAGATCGGATGATAAGAATGATCACTGGATCATCCCACTAGTGATTTATTTCACTCTAAACTTTTTCAAATGTTGCTAGGAATATTCTAAATAATAAACTATAGCCTATTCTAACTTTATATATTGTATATGTTATACAATCATTGAATCTAATTAGGCATTTTGAAACAAAAATAAATCCAAATCCAATCAGGAAACAATGATTCTTTCTTTCTGCTGAAGTATATATAAGAAAAACAAACCCAATGATGACACAATAATTCCTTTTTTTTTCAAAAGGCATATCTTCTTTAAAGAAGATATTCCGGGCTGTGAGATGGTTTGCCCGGACGTCCTTCAACTCCTCAATTTCAAGACACCATCCAGCACTCGTTCCAATGACCTCTTCATCAGGCAACACTATGGCACAAACTATGCAGCAAACAGCACGGTGGCTCGCCTGCAGAGGGCCGGCAACAACCTGCCTATAACTGTCGACCTGTTCCATGATGGCGTGAGATCATTGAAGTGGAAAGTGAAAGGTGCAGTGCTGCCAACGTAAATGCCTCCACTTAATGTCTATGTTTGTTCATTTTCTCTGTTTATTGTATGTCATAGTTTGTCTATTTACCATTGTTATTGTTATTGTTATTGTTATTTTTACTGTCTGCTGTTTTGAAACACTGTTACGAATATCCCTGTTATATTATTTTATAGTTTATTATGTTTTTTCTGTTGTTACTGTTATTAAGTTATTTCTGTTATTATGTTATTTCTATTGTTATAGTTTATTTATTGTTGCGTTCTTTCATTATGGTATTGTTATAGTTTTTAAAACATTTAAATACGTTTTTATTCTAGCATATATCATGCCTTGCATTAGAGTATTATGTAATATTTCCTTTCAGTCATTCACATGTTTTTGTTGAGGTAATTTTTTGGTTTAGGTTAAGTTGTAATTATTGATCTTGAATTATGGATCTTGAATGTAAAAATGGAGTATGTCCGTTGGAAATAAATAAATAAATAAATAAATAAAGCCACTTATTTTACTTGCTTTACCAAAAAATACATTTTGATAATTAATATCAATTGGTTATTTTATTTGCTGAAACATTTAAGTTTTTAATATCGTGGATATTAATATTTTTCTACGCCTATTGTGACACTAAAATTTGAGTGCCAATGGTCCAAATCCATTTTCTAAGTTTAAATGGGAATGAAACTTGTGACCTCTTCGCATACACTGTAGTAAGGACAACTATTAGCCGTGGACAACTAGTAGTACAACTCACAATACTACTGATGTGACAACTATATGACTAGCAAACTTTAGCCAGTTTTACATCAGCATACACTGTAGTAAGGATAACTATTAGCCGTGGACAACTAGTAGTACAACCCACAATACTACTGATGTGACAACTATATGACTAGCAAACTTTAGCCAGTTTTACATCAGCATAGTTCGAAATCTCAGTTACAACGAAAAAGCTGATATAGCTGAAAAGTGTTTGCTTTTAGTCCTCTTTCCTACTTTCCAAGGGGAAAATTTAAATTGTTCTACAACAGAGCCATCAATAGTTGTGTCTCGTTAATAGGCTGCACATACAGCAATGTCCCCGATCCGGCTGACACAAAAAATGGACGGTGCTCTTGTGGACACCGTCGTCAAAGAGTTTACAACACGAGATATACTTGTTACTTTTACTTCATTTTAATTGTGGCTTGCATAAATTACGCTACGCATCCGAAGTAAATGAAAATGCATATGTTTAAATATTTAAAAAAATATTGAAACTTGTTTTGTTTCCTTCCACTAGCCATCAAATGTAAAGTAGCTTATTAAAATCATACTGTTTTTAGTAACTGTGATTATGTTTAACAAAGTTTAGTTAATTGTATTAGAGAATTTCAGAAAATACCTTTACTCTGTATCAGTATATACATACATTGAATATTACTTAAAATTATGCATCATAACTACATTTTATTATGTTAGTACACATATTACTGTTATTTGGTTTCACCAAAAACAACACAGCATACTTGTAAATATATATCTCGGCAGCAGGATGTAATAAATAACGATAACAATATTTCCATGTAAAAGCTGAGAGGACAGTGTTGCCGTCGACATCTATCACGAATATGGCGCTGAGTTGGCAGAGTTGTAAAATATGGACTGCTTTTGTCCAGCGGTCCGCACTTTTCTCTCTGTATGATTATGCTAATTAGCTTTGACTTTTGGAAACACTTTTTGAATTGAACACAATTTACTGTGTTAAAATATTGTTCACCATTTCATTACCTTAAAAATATTGAATTATATATGGTACGATATAAACTAATTTCTTCTTAATAACAAAATAAGTTTTACGTACATATGCAGAGATGAAAAAACACTGAAATCCTAGGTTATTCATTCAAAGACTCATAGACATTTGCTAAAATGTTTGGATAGTTGTAGCTATATTATTGTTCATGTTCATTTCCCGATTATTAAAAATAGAGAGAGATACGCAAAAAAGTACTATATCATAAGACACTTACAATGAGGTAAACTCACAAAGGTTAAAAGGTAGATAAAATGGAAAATCTTTATTTATTGAACAATGTCATCACAATCCCTAAGTTATATGTTACTATAATTGAAAAAAATTTTAACTAACTTTTCCATAAATATAAAGGAACCGTCACCAAAAGATTTAAGTAATTTGCCAACACTTACTAAAAAAACAAATATGTTTTTATTTATTTAGAAAAAATTATTTTACATTTAATTTTGTAATGTGAAATATATTACTTGTAATATGGGTGTCAAAAATATTTATAAATGATTGTATTTCAATGTTTAACCCATAAAACTAATTATAAAATTAATTAAATTAAGTTTCAATTATATTAATGACTGCTCTAAGTGTCTTTTGCTCTCAATGGATAAATAAATGATTTTTTCAAAACGATTGGCCACTTATAGGGGTTAAAACTCTTAATAAATAAATTACCCGAAACGAGCAATACATAAATGTACTCGGCAAACAACACATAGTACATAATTATTTCGTCATCCGCACAAGAAAATAAATTCTAACCCTGGACACGTAGTGCCCATTTTGTGTCAGAACAATGGAAATTCCCAAACACTTTTACTCTTTCCATACAGAATAAATGGGCTTCTTCAGCGCATACGTTGTTTAGCTGTTAATTTCACGCTACTATTTTTAATTTTAATACTTTTAAACTAAAATTAAAGTTAAATGTTATATTACGCAAAATTAATGTTTTTAATGTATTCAAAAATATCGTAATAAATTTAAATTTAATTACCATTACGTGTTTTAATAAATAAATAAGTTTAATGAGATATATTATGAATTGGGTTGATTTAATTATCTGAAATCAGAGTTTTGTGACTGATTTAAGTTATTATGAGGGATTTTTATTTACAGAAAAGCCCAGAAGTAAGTCAGGAGTAAAACATCAAACAAGTTGAAAAGGGAACGTTGGAGGAAGCAGTAAAATGATTGGAGGGACACACTGGCTGGAAAGTAAGGTTCGCGCAACCTAACTGTAAGTAGACATTACTATACATCCCTAAAGAACAAAATTAATGAAGTGGAGTGCTTTTCAACTTGACGAGAAAAACATGCTGATAAATAGTTGTTTATTACTACTGAGGAATTAGACCTTGTTGAATATTTGAATAAGACAGAGACGTACAGAGTAATTTGTGAGCCAAAACACATAGCATTCAGCTTAGCAGTGAGCCACTACTATGGCTGAGCAGCCAAATAGTACGAAAATTAACCTCACGATTGGAGAACAAACTAGTCCGCAGGCTTCATAGCACACGCAAATGACATACTAAACTTATCAAGAAACAAAAATTTTTCATCAAGAAATTCTGCAAGTTTTATTTTCTGCCGTTCACTATTAGAGCCAGCATGTTCCTTCCGTTATAAACAAAAATACATCTCCTTATTTGTATCTTCTCAAAACTAATGCTATAATCACACACATAATCTGGGCGATAGTAAACGTTGTGAAGCATGGATACTCTAATCTAGTAAATGACAGTTGTTTGGGTAACGTTTCCTTAACTCTAAATGATGTACAATTATTAAATTATCGAATTAATATTGTATTTTAGAATTGAATTTAAACTCACCATTATTTCTAAGTAGAATCAAATCGATTAATTAAGTTTAATATTAATATAGGAGTAGTTTAAGATAAATTACCATTGTCCTATAAAATATCTACGGATGACTAGGTTAATATTCACGCTCAACCGAAACCTTCATTCTTATTAAATTGGAATATATGCGCAGTGTAGTACTTAACTTTTAGGAAAAAAAGAAGAAAATATATACACTGCGATATGTTTATATGTTCAAAAGTTTACAAAGTTGGAGGATCGGAAAAAATGTACAAATTTGTAGTCCAATTATACTTTTTTATAGTTCCTTACAACAATTTTTACGGCTATGAAACAAGATTAAACAAGGTTACCATAATAGTTTAACCATTTAAGATTCAGAGACAGAAAAAATACGTGCGCTATGAAAAATACAATATATTTGCGCAAGGGCCAGCGTTAATGGGCAAGTTCAGTTGGGCGCCCTGTGCTTTAACAAGATTAGTCCCGGATTTGTCGTTTATTACATTGCTTGTTCGTTCCCCACCAAAACTTTGGATAATCTGTCTATATGGACTAAATAGAACGCAAACTAATTTAACCTTCCATAAGTATCATTTACATTTCCTACCATAGTTAATTGTTAACACCCTCCACTTGATAATCTCATTCATTTCACTTCAGAATGATAATTACATGAGGTTATATTGTGTTAGGATAATCCAACTGCCAGCACTATTTTTATTAATATTATTGTTACATATTGGAATAAAACTTTTATTCTACTCTACAACTTTAGGACCACTTAGTTTATTATTAGTTTATAAGCGTGTGGAAATATAACTATTAAACATAATATTAACAAACAATGGTTCAAAAACTTGAATATGGTTGATTTCTAAGTAAAAAGCCTTATAAAATATATCTAGCTTATTTTAAATTAATCGCCCTTCCGTCTGTCTTTTATTTAAAAGTTATAACATAATACTAAAACGCTGAAATGTGTATAAGTATTTTTGAGTAAGTATCCCTTAGTAAAAAGATATATCAAACCAACCGTGTTTAATTTTTTATTCAGTAATAAAATTCCTTCATTACGGATTATTATTTATCATACATTGCAGCTGACAAATTACACAAACCCCCACTCATATGTAAAAAACACGAAATTAATAATAGTTGAATATAGAAAAATAAAACAGTTATTTTCGTCACTAGTTTGATGATATCTAACCTCTATAACTTTAATTATTTTTACAAAAATAGTACGTCATTGGTTATAAAAGGCATATATGGTATTTTTCACTCAAATATAAAAAATTCTATGAAATATATTTCGTACTTTTTAGGTAACTAAATTTTTATTTTAAGTGAGCAGTTCGATATTTTTCATTTCACAATTAATTTCTTTGCAATGATGCAAATATAAGTGAATTTTTCAAAAGTCTTTTGTAAGATATACAACAAAATGCTGTCACTTTGTTGCTATAATATGTTATTACTAGCATAATGTAGATTATGTTAATAAATAAATATGTTACTGTACTGAAAGTGTAAAAATAAATTTTCTAATAAGATCTCGGAATTTTTTTGGCGATCAAATGCTTGTGAAGGAATTAGGAGTTTTCCAAATACTGGTATCCTTCAATGTTACAATGTTATTAGTAAAATACTGCGTTTCAAGATCTGGACTCTGATCCTTTCCTCAGAGAATAGCTAATAAAACTTATAACTTCAATCTGGGTAAAAATAAGCAAATCATATATATATATATAATTTTATATAAATTTATTTATTAAAATATATAATTAAATATAATAAATAATATTTATTATATAATTATATAATAAATATATGTGTGTATATTTATATATTTGTATATATATATATATATATATATATATATATATATATAAATATATATATATATATTTCTATAAACATTGAACCACATAAAGTACTTACTCCACCGGGATTCGAACCTTGATCTCCCACTTGCCGGGTGTGTGTGCTACCAACACACCACAGAGGCCTAAATTTTTACGATTCAATTATTTTGTAATCCCTCACATCTTGTTTAAATAACCAAACTAACGTATGATCGGAAAATTAAATTCCTGTCAAACGACTTTTATTTACATTAATCAAATTTGTATGTGACTAAGTATACAGTCAGAAATTTCTGATCAATAGTAGTTTAATTGATTAATAAATTATATCAGTTTAATTTAAATTCTAAAATGCTTTTAGAGTTATTTAAAACATATAATTTCAAACATTTCACACTTTTTACTTAAAAATATGTTGTAGTAGGCTGAGCCACTTGATAAAGTATTATATTGGCATAACATTAATCATGTTATTAAGATTCAAGAAATCTTTGAATTATGTCCATAAGTAAAGTTTTTACGAAAAAATGGACGAGGCACACAAGCTGTTAAAGCTCCAAGAGTAGTGCATATATTATAAATTGTATGTTTTCGGTAGAGTACGTCTGTGTAGTAAGTACAAGTAAACACTCTTCGTGTGTAGGACAATGCATATTTTAAGGCACGATTGTTGCATGATATTCTTTGTTACCAGTATATCTTTATTAATGTAACCACAATTGTGTAATAAGAACTATAATAAACGTATCTATGCCACCAAATAGTGAGACATTTAGAAACATCTTGTGAATCTTGATATATAAACTAAAAATGCGCATGTTAGATAACAAATAAAACACTAAGTTCAAAGTGGTTAATGTTACCAGCCTCGAGGATAAGCGAAAAGACAGCTCTTTTATCTGAAACTAAAATATACCAGCAGTTCTGGTTAACGTCATACTGTAAATAACTGGCGTAATCCCATCGCCACGCTAATAAAGTGATCTTTATATATTTAAGAAAACTCTAAAACAGGTCAGGCCCAGTAAAGCTACAAAAAGAGGTACAAATGACCTTACCTGGTACTGTTTTTAGGGAGTTTAGCTTTTTTATTTATCGGGATATTGCAGTTCAGAAAATGTATACAACGTAAAAATAATGGTTTGTAATAGTGGCACGCCAGCAGTAGACAGCAAGCTGAACTGTTTTTGTTCCTGAACTAATATATTAATAGTAATTGTGGTACCATCATCCAGTAAATATAAAGTAGAAATCAGAGGACGTGGGTATCTTGGAGGTGGCAGCTGGCCAGACCGATAAGTGGCTGTGGCTAATTCCACCCTCAAACTACCATCAAACTAATTATAGGCTGCTGAACTTTGGCCTGCGATAAAGAGTAAAACATACTACAGTTTGCCAGTATTGTTTGTTGGAAGTTACACTAAAATAGGATAACACAGGTGTCCATTCCCATTCATTCTGGTTATTATACTACGTAAATGTACATTATGAATTGATACCTTAATTATTTGTTGATAGAAAAGCTGCAAATAAAACAACTTTATATATTATATTTACTATTTTTATCGTTAATATTATTTTAGTATAATATAATTGTTTAATTTAAAGTCATAAATTACACTTTCGCTCTTGCAGGGTAATACAATTCACTGTAATCTTTTCTATCCTTTGCCACAGGCTTTGAATATCTTCAGAAATTTTGACTAACACATAACAAACAGGAAGGATTGGTATGGTAAGAAAAACATAGTAAATGAAAAGAAAACAGTAAGATAAAATACCAGGATTTGAAACAACGCAATCGTGTCCAGCGTTACCACTTTTAACCTCTCTGAAACTGATTTTTACAATACAAACTGAATGCAGTAAGCAACGACATTTTGTTTTAAATAAAACTATGCTAAGTTGTCTTATTTTTTTGCCGTTGACGAAGTAACGTTTATTACACTATATACTACATTTACCGTATTGATATTCCAAATTATGACTATTAACATTTAATATTCAATGGAAACTTTGCTCTTTACAGCTCAACAGTTTTCAAAATTACAATACAGTTAAAACCGTTCAGAGAATCTGCAGTTTTTATAACTTTTGATTGAAAAATGAGTACGTTATTGTTGTTCCCTAGCATAATTAATTGGTTACTATAGCAGCTTGGTTTATGCAGTTATAGAAACAGCACAAAACGTAAACAGCATTATCAAGTAAAAACAGTAGGTTATAGACTATTTATCGAAAGACAAGAAATGCGGGGAATTTTTTTCAATAAATCACTTAGTGGCCGTTTAATGAGACATCACTACCCAAGCAACAGTACCAAGTGATTCCAATGTTAAAGGTCATGCTCTTCTAGATTTAATAGATAAAACAAATATATAAATCTGAAATATATAAAACTGATTATTATTATTGTACTTTTGGAGATCTCAATAGTTAGGAAAAGGTTCTCAAAACAAAACCTCAAAATCGGGTACTACTTACGAAATTCGTACCACTCTGATGAAGGAAATGGATGGAGTGTGGAATTAAAAATATCTTCCAGTGACAATATCTGACCATAAAGAGGTTTTGATTTCCACCCAATCTTTGTAGACACGTAGCAAAAACCTTCCAGGTCTTTCGTAAAAGTATAAGCTACATATTAATACACGGTTAAAACTGTAAGTTCATAGTGACTACTGAACTGACCTTCCATATTTATCAAATTAATGATGATAAAGCTTAGATTTGATAAATTTCTTCACATTTCTCATTCGATCTTAAGGTTACGCTGCAAAGCCCTTACAAGATTAAATCAATGCGAATACGGACGAAATAAAAAGAATTAGTTAAAAATATCTACCATCTGCTTTGTAGTCTATGAGACATTTGGTATTCTTTTTACAACAGGATTTTCAGTAAACGTATTCTATTATAGAAGTTTGTAATTACCATTGAGAACAAAAAAGTATGCACTGTAATATAATGCCAATTTTAGGGGATACACTTTGTTTGCTCCAATTTTCATATGGCCACCGAAACAGTCACAGGCAAATCCGTGTTCAAGGAGACTGAGAATTGCTCACGAGTAGAATAACTACAGACATATTAATGAAAGGTTTATTGTAAGAGATAAATATTACTCACGACTTGTGTTTGACGTTGATCAGTACCAAAATTTGCTGCGTACAGTAGATGAGTATGCTGGTAACGTCGAACTACAATGTATCAGTCAATAAAACCCAACTTACTTATTTCGTATGCATTGATGGAATGAGAGGGGGGAGGGTGGGTTGATGAAGAAACTGCGAATTATGATTTCGGTTCGGGGCAGGAAGTGTGTGATTTACACAAGTAATTGTAATACTTTGATATCTTTTTCAAAGTTTTCAGAATAATCTCCAGTGTAACAAAAGCACAAAAAGGAGAGGAAACTATTAGCGACAACCATATTTAAAGTATGTGTGGATAGTAATTGAACCAAAAATGTCCCTCAAAAGTTCCCGACTATTAGGATTGGGACTCTTAAACAGCATATGTCACTACAACAAGTCAATAAATTTTGAACAGACCAGAGTAACCTCATTGCAAGTATATTCTTGTTATGTTGTCATAAGAGGATGGTACAATTGGTGCCTGATAAAAATTCTGAGATTATTTAAGTTCTTTTTAACGAGGTTAATTTGCCAGTACAGAAAACTAAAAGTCGTTGGGTAATACTTGGATTGACATAATATGATTTTAGTAATGATCATCGTCGATAGGGTCGATTGGTTCAGTTAGATTAAATAATTATTGTCATCCCTTTTGGAAGCCACGAAATTATAGAAATAAAGCGATACAAGCTATCAATGAAGTGTTTTCTAACTTTTCAACCAATAAATTATTTCTTTTTATAATTAAGGAACATTTTTAGAAGTTGTATACATCTTTGTGAATAAGACTCTCATATATGCTCTCTATCCCATTTAAGAAACTATTACTCTAACATATATATATATATATATATATATATATATATATATATATATATATATATATATAACTTAGACAAAACACTATCATTGAATAGTAACCGATGGTCAAAAGACTGAAGAGTAAAGAAACACATAAATAATAAATTATTTCATTATTTATTGGGGTTCAAAAACTGTATTTGAGACAAATATAAACTTCATGAAAACATATTTCACATAACCAAAAATAAATAAATGATGTAAATAAGTTATAATAATTAAGTTAATAAAAACTATGTAAAAATTAATATATCACTTTTGAATTTATCGCTTTGTTTCAACTTTATTTCACACAGGAAATAACTTGGTTAGCACTAAATCCACTCTACCTCGCTGTGAGACGCTTGTGTGAAAGACAAAAAACAAAGACAAAGAAACAGCGAGAGAATGTCAAGTGGACTCTCTTAATAATAACCTAATTATACGAAGCGTTGCAAAGTTTGTTTAGTTTCATTGCAGTCGGCTGAAAGTCATAATTCAAAAGAGTTATTTTCAGACCTTTAATTAATGGATCATCTTTCATTATAAATGTAATATTAATGAAACCGTTTCATCGTGCGAAACAAGTAAACATTATGTCTTGTTTTTAATTTTTGGGTATTGAAATATTTTTAACTAAATCTATCCAATTATGAGATTTAGAAAATTAAATAAAAATCAGTTATCTCTCAAATTAAATTTCATTATTATAACTAAGTGATAGAGTCTTTTAACCAGACTCTTATATCCTGTTTTGCACATGTAGGATAATTTTTGTGGTTCGAATTCATTCTATTTCCAACACTACAGCTGAGCCTGCCTTGATACCCCGGTGGAAAATACAAATAAATATGTCTCGGAAACCTACTTCAATCCAGAAGCATTTATTTGTAGCCCATGCCATTTTATTCCAGTGTAAAGAATTTCCATTGCCACATTAGACTTTGTCTTGTTGTCCAGTCAATGAGGACAAATATGTACATATGTATGTCTGAGATGCCCATTACGGTCTGAGGTTTATCTTTATTTACTTCATGGTATTTCCAAAATAATCGTGTATACAGTTTTACTTTGTAAAGTCTTTTAACTTTTCTGATTGAAGTATGGGAAAGCAGCGATATTTGAGGCATTTCAGTGTTCATTTCTTAGTTTTAATTAAGCCACTATTAAAATACCATAACACAATTATTTCAAGGAAGCTCACCACTTTGGAGTACCGTACGTGAAAACACAGTTTTTACATTAAGGTTAGTTTTATAAAAGTGTCATAATAATAATTACATTGCGTTTGATGTCAAAAATTCGCGTGCATTGGTGCAATCTAGAGTAAAACATAGATAATTATTTGTAATAAGCCTTACACAACGTATCAAGCACTCTACAATTAGTGTGGCTGTTTATCGTCAGTTATATTTACGTAATAAAACGTTAATAATACATTATTCATATTCCAAAGTATTCCAGGTGACTGAAATTTTTTTTTCTCTACATCAAAATTTCTTATTTTACAACAAATCTTTTACAATAAGAATTACACGAATTTTTCCGCTCAAAATTAAAAGCTAGCAACACGTTTGCGATTAGTTTTAAATTATAAGACTATATGTTACCTGCACTTCGCACGCCATTCATATGTAGACATATATCAGGTACATAGATTATTATTTGAGTGTTCGTGGTTTAGAGGATTAGAGGTTAACTGAATAACTCATTTTTTGTGCATAAAAGAGCACTACTGGATTTATTTTTGCCTTGAGTATTTTTGGGTTTGCCTCATTACCCAGATTAATAAAATATATGTATAGGTTTCAGAAAACTACTTCGGTTAAAAAAACCTTTTATTTCTAGACAATGGAAATACTTCCGGGGTCATATTTTTCCAACGCTGAGTTTGCCGTGTTGTTTAAATTAATAAAAACTATATAAAGATGTAGGACTGGGTTGCATACTTTGGCCAAAAAGCTTCCACTTCAGGCCAACTAAATTAACTTCCTGTCTAACTAATTTATCCAAATTGAAGTCTTCCTTATTGTCCTAATTAAATAAATTATTCAGGTCTCAGAAACCTACTTCTGTACATTTCATGGCCAAAGTGCCAATACTTGTCTGCTTGAAAATACTGTCAGGACAGTGCACATTACACGAATAAAATCATTTTTAAATAAATGAAGTAGCAATTACGATGAAACTGTTCTTTGTTGAAAGTTTGTTATTGCCGATGGAAAGTTTGAAAGAATAATAGGTATATTGGACATTTTCCATCGTTATACGATTCAAAATATATAACACAAAGTTGCAAGTTTTGAAATCTATCCTCTTCATCTAATGAAAAAATCGTTAGACTATTACAAAAGAAAAAATTTCAGATTAAAAAAGTTTTAAAGCTTATCTTTGTTACTACTACTGTTCAAAATCCATTGGTCCTAACAGTATTATTGTCCTTATAAGTTATTGCTCTTTTTAAAATCGGGCACGAACCTGATTACTACATTGTCCCCATTGTTTCTGAAAGCCTTATTTGAATTCGTGCAAGGAATTAAACCCTGTTAAATTGATTATAATAAAATTATATTATTTGTAGTTGTACAATTGTAATCATGACGTAATTAGTATCACAAGCTGTAACGAGTGTTATTAAAGTTCTTCAATTGCATTCATTATGCAAATGTTGCGTACTCCATGTTATTATAGACAATATTTTAAATAAAGTACGTTCAGTAACATACCACATAATGTTTCTTGAAAATGTAGGCAATCAATCCTCGAAAATTTGTGAATTTCTGCTAATCCAATGGTTTATTAAAATTGATAAATGTTCATTACATTTTAAAACTTATATATTTATTATAGAAGTATAAGAAACTTAGGGTTGATATAATTAACTTGTATTGTGCGTTTTACATGAGCTATTATAGAAGTCTGGTCATAGCATTTTATTTTACACTACAAGGAAAGAGTATGCCATACCAGGTGTCGTTTAGCAGGCTCACCGAACTCAGTGTTTGAACTATATAGAAATGAAGTTGAATGCAAAACTTTTAGTCTTTGTTCTCAAAGGATCGTGAGAAAAAACATATGTAAAACAAAAATAAACTTTTTATAGCACCCTGAGTGATAACCATTGTCAATTGTCGGCTAAGAAAGATACTTTACTTTTCAGGAACCTTTGAAATTATTTCTTACTTTGAGAAATGTAGAGTTTGAGTATTATTTATCATAGTATCGAATGTATACGAGAAATGTTCTGTATTTGCAGTTACTTGTTATACATAAATGATGCGCTTAGTTAAAAGCTAACTTATAATAGTAATAAGAGCAACATTAATCCCCTCAGTGAGTAATACAGAAACACGGTTGGAAGTAATGTAACAAGCTCTGAGTCTCTATGGAACCCGACGTTGTGGGTTGTCCAATCAATGAACTGTCTCAATAACACGATCTACACTCACATCTAATATTGTTTTATCCAAATAAACTACCCCTTAAACAACAATTTACCCTATAATAACGATTGATTCAAGATTTCACTTATTAGTGCTAATTGTCTGAACGTTAGTGAAGACTATCACCCAATGTAAATCCTTTATGTTCTTCTGTTGGCGTTTCCACGCAATACCTCGAAAATAAGCTGACCACGCTTGCACAGTTTGCGAAAAACTTAATATTTATAATAGTAATAATTAGCGTGATAATTGTTGATCTCACTCCATTTCTAAGTGCAGATTTCATACACACTAACAATTACATATAAAATGTCATGCAGTTTCATGCTCATTATAGGAAATAACATTTTATGGCCAAATATACCTCCTAGAAGTCAGAAGTCCTAAAATGATCATAACTTCACTGTTTGAAGAGGGATGAAGTACTAATAATTCAGTGAAATCTTTTTTTTATACTTCAAAACATATTAAGTTTAGAGAATGTGCATGCAAGTCCACACTGTATTTTCGTGTTATAAAACAAATATACAGAGTAAAGCGTTAATCATATTACAATCACATTCAGTGATACATTCACAAAACCCACACTAGCAATTCTGTCTAAAATAGACTCGTATCTATAATACGAGTTTGGGAAAAACAACTGTATTCGTAGTCGGTAACAGATCAAGAGTTTGTGTGGATGTCACACCATCTATTCTGTATTTTCTCTCCTGCTCTGTAAAGTAATTGGACTCATCCCTTTAAACGCAGTGTTTTTTTACAAAGGCCGCACTCTACATGGATGAAAAGAGTTGTATACTTTATTGACGCAATGAATCAATGCATTTCATCAGGTGGCAAATAAAACTAGACAATAAGAAGTAGTTATAGATTGTATGGTACTTATTAGCAATGCTATAAATATAAAACTAAGTTTATCCAATTTTACATACATTTGATAAAACATATTCAAGTTTTTTTCTTGAATTAATGTCTAATTAGATTAGCATCAAGTAGAATTAGCTGGGTTTTAATTAATTGCTAATCACAACCTATCTTTATATAAATTAAAATACTATAATCTATATTTCATTTAACCCTTTAATTACTAAATATAAATATAGAATTTAATTTTATTGCAACTATAACGAATCACTCCTTAGAATTGTGTAGTTATTATTATTGGATACTATGAAAACCTAAGCTACTAAGAAACACTATGCAACATTGTTCATATACCTTCCGATTTCAGTACACGACATATTTCTCTTCATCTCAGAACTTACTTTTTAACCATACTATGTTAACACAAATATTGTTTCACTTCAGCAAGCTAATATAACCAAGACAAGATGTTTTTCATTACTGGACAGGTCGTAAAAAATTGTAACCTGCAGGATACATATTCAAGTATCCAGCCGAATAACAGCCCTTGAGATTTTTATGTCGTTTACTGGCGTCCTATAAAAAACACAGTACCATGGAAAACAGTATAATTTAGCAGAACAAACATAACAACAGCAATCCCGTGAGGCTGACTGATGGGAAAAAAACTGTAGACCGCATCGAACTAAATACGCTGATAAGGTAACACGAGATATAACAGTTTAGGTTAATTTATTTACTCAATTAATTACTCTCTACAGTAAACAGGGTTCTTTTAGAAAGCGTATATTTTTGTTCCAAGCCCTACGCTATCAAGATAATTTAAATCTTACTCCAAAAATTTATTGATTTAACTATCGATAATTATAATTAGCCTTTCGAAACAATATTTAGAACTAGTTATCTATCTTAAATAGCAGTCCAGCTCAGTCAGCCGAGCCGATAAGAGCTCTCCGTGTAGTGCTCGTACCGAGTCAAGGTCAAGTCACCGCGTGCACGTGTTTCTGTACACTCCGTGCGTGTTTTAGTCTGCCGAACAGTAACTTTTTATTTCATTTATTGTGAAATGGCACTCTGTGGCGTCTGCGGTATTGTGTGTAGTTGATGCTAGCAGCATTAAGTGCACCGCATGTGAAAATAGTTTTCATCTTCATTGTGTGAAAACTGAGAGCGAGGAAAAAATCAAGCGGAATACCAAGGACTGGAAGTGTGCTTCGTGTAAAGGTAAATCATCAACCCTTGGAAGTGTGAAATCAAATATATCAACTTCTGATCCCTTGACGAAGGACTTCCTTATCAGTGTCATGGAGAGTTTCAAAAAAAGAGGTTTTTTAGTGAAATAGCTGTTTCAAAAATGAAGTAACCGAGCTTTCTACATCTGTGCAGTATGTATCCAATATGTTAGAACGCATCAAACCTATTGATGGAGGAGATTAAAAGAAGCTGACAGAAGTTCAAAAATGAAAACCAGGTGCTGAAGGCAAAATAACCAGGCCTTGAACAATGAAGTTGTGGGACTGCGGGAGAGGATGCGAACCTAGAGCAATACACCAGGTGTGAACAACATAGAGATCAGCGGTGTGCCACAGTCGAGGGGTGAGAATATCACATGATTTGCTGACGGATGTGGAGCAGCGCTTGGTGTGGAGGTGAAGGAGACAGATGTGGCCGCTGCGCACCGGGTGCTCTCCTACAGAACCGACCGGGAGCCCTCCGTCATCGTCCAGTTCACGGCCAGGAAGATTAAGGAGCAGTGGATGGCAGGGTTCCGGCAGAGGAAGAGTCTGACGGCTCGAGACATCAACCAGCACTTCCCAGTTCAACGTGTGTTTGTCAACGACCATCTCTCGCCGGAAAACAAGCAGTTCCTCTCCAAACTGAAGCAGAAGGGCCGAGAACTCGACTACAAGTTCATCTGGTGCCGAGACGGAAAATTTTTCGCCAGGAAAGCCGAGGGTCAGCCAGTGAAGAAGATCAAACTCCTATGAGGACATGGACAGACTCAGTTAAACTTTTAAGTTGCACCTAAACGTACCGCATGTTCATAGATAAAGTATTAACTAACTTAAGTAGTATGCAAACAACAACAAACTCAGATAAGATCGGCTTCAATAGTTTTTTCTTTTCACATAATAATGTAAACAAGAATTTAATTTATGCCAATATACGAAGTATGAGGCAAAATTTTGATAGCTTTTTGTTAGTCCTAAACCAAATTAAGCAGCAAATAAGTTTTTATTGTTCTTAGCGAAATTTGGATTGGCAGTGTGACGAGGTTGAACTTTACAACATTCCCGGGTTACAATGTATTCCACTGCTGCAATAATAACTTCCGGTCCGGAGGGATATTATGTTATGTTTTATCTAACATCAATGTATACAATTTAAACTTAAATTGTACAACAGCTGATACTTTACTTTTAAAAATTAAATTTGACGAATTATTTTTCAACATTTTTTGCATATATAGATTACATGGTTATTCTGAAAACGATTTTGTTGTTGAATTAGGCGATAAATTAGAGTCAGTCGCTAATTCTACTATTCTGATTGGTGACGTTAACATGAATATTTTTGATAATACGCCAAGTACAAATAATTATTTAAGTTTTGCTGAGCAGTAATGGATTTGTGCAGTTTATAGATTCCCCTACTAGAATAACAGCTAATTCCCAAACTTGTATTGACCACATTTTTATTAGACACCGTTATATTTTCTATGTTCAAGAGTAAAATTTTTGACGTAGGTTTGACAGATCATTGTATGTTAGGCTTAAGAATAGTTTTTTTCCGACTTTACAAAATCAGTATAGTCGTTTTAATGTAAACAATAACAATAACTTTCCAACCCTGGTAGATTTTGAAACAGTTTTCGTTGAAGCTTGGTAATGTTGACTGGAATGTATGTTTTGCCTCACAAGATGTTGATGATAATTTTAATTGTTTTCTCGATATTATGAGTGATGTTTATGGAAAACTGTACAACAATTCAAAACTCAAAAAATTGTAAACTTATAATAAGGCCAGGTTAAGAAGTTCCTTGGATTAACTCTAATTTAATTAATAAAATTAACAGAAAAATTAAAACTTTACAAAATTTTTAAGTCCAGGCCATATGATAGGAATTTTTCTATTTTTTTACAATAGGTTTCTGTAAATAATTTTAAAATTGGAAATCAGTGAAACCAAAAATAGGTACTATTCTGCAAAAATTGGCGACGAAGCTAAGGGAGATACAGCCCGTCAATGGAAAATTGTAAAAACTCTCTGAGCGGGTCTAATGGTTAAAAACATCTGTTGATAGAATAGAACTAGATAACGGAGTACTCTTATCTGATCCTCGCATAGTAGCCGACACAATCAACAAATACCTAATCGAAGTACAGACGAGCAAATCGTCAAACGATGTCAATGAACTTAACTTAACTCCTAGACTTTCATCTTTTTTTATTCTTCCAACAAATGAAAACGAAGTGTTGCTAATTATAAAAAATTTAAAAAATAAAAAATCGTCAGGTCTTGATAACGTTACTGTAGCATTAATTAAACACATCGCCCATTTAATTTCTCATGTTCTTGCCACAATTATAAATTTAAGTTTCGTTACTGGTAAATTTCCAGAAAAATTAAAGTCCAGTGTAGTTGTGCCAATTTATAAGAAGGGCGCGCGTCTATAAAATTGGACAACCTTCGCCCAATTAGTTTGCTTTCAGTATTTTCTAAGATTCTTGAAAAATTAATGAAAATAAGACTACTTAGTTTATTTAAATAATATACATTTTTTTAGTGAGAACCAGTATGGTTTTAGGGAAGGTAGATCAACTGAAGATGCCCTTATTTATGTTACAAACATGATCTATTCTAGCTTGAACGAGGGTAAAAAATCTCTACCGGCCTATTTATAGATTTTAAAAAGGCATTTGATTTAGTGGATCACAATATTTTTACTATTAAAGCTGGAGTCCGGTGGGAGTGCGGGGTGTAGCCTTGAGCTGGTTCCGTAGCTTCCTCAGCGGGCGGGAGCAGCGGGTGCGAGTTGGCCAGTCGGTCAGCTCTCCGCTACCTGTTCAAATTCAGGTGTGCTCCACAGGCAGTGGTCATATCTGCCATTTTGTTCCTAATTTTTATTAATGATTTATTAGAGCTCAAATTCAACGGAAGGGCTAGCGCGTTTGCTGACGATATTGCAATCTTTTATTCTAAAAAAAATTCAAAATTTTTGTGGGACGAAATTAATGAGGATCTTTTAATTTTTAAGACGATGGTGTAAAGTAAATAGAATGTTTGTTAACGTTGATAAAACTAAATACGTAAATTTCGATTTTAATGAGTTCAACTTTAATCATGATTTCAAATTTCACGAATTAAGCTGTACAGGGAGCATAGATAATCTATGTGATTGTAAGTGTATAAAGAAGGAAACTCAATTTAAATACCTTGGAGTAATTTTTGATTCGAAAATTAACTTGGGAAAAACATATTACTCTATTGCAAAACAAACTTAAATCGACTACTAGAAAATTTTATTTTTGCGAAACTTCTGTGATGAAAGCTTATTAAAAAACTCTTATTTTGCTCTGGTAAAATTCTAGACTTCAATATGGAATCGTTTGCTGGGGAGGGGCTTTTAAATATTTAATAGAGAGGCTAAGAGTAATACAGAATCATTTTATGAGAATTATAACATACAAACGAATACGGGATAGCTCCTTTTCCCCATTTTTTGTCAATTAAAGATAATGCCACTACAGCATTTATTTATTTTTAAGGTTCTGAGACTATTTTACATTAAAAGTGGTAACTTGGGAACAACGGACCTTAATTATGCCACCAGAAGCATAAACCGTCGAATGTTCAGAACACCAAAAGTTAATAAATCCATTTTTAAAAGATCATTTCTTTATAAGGGTCCGAGTTTTTTCAACAAATTGCCTTTCGAAGTCAAATTATCTATAAATAGTAGAAATTTAGTAACAAGCTTAGAACTTTATTATTTTTAAATGAAAACTGGAACTCATTTTACGAATAGTATACTACATAATTAGGTATAGGCTATATTTATATAAATTTCCAATAATGTAGGTAATGTTTTATTTCACTATTCATATGTATATAGCTTCTGTAGTCTTTAGTATATATAAGTATAATAATTTGTTTATTAACCATTTGCTCTTGTTAAATAAATATTAAGCATAGCAGTTGTGTGCAGTGAAAAGTTTCTGTTGAAACCATATCTAGTGATTAGTGTTTAGACGCCACGGAGAGCAGCCAGGCTGATATAACAACTTGTACTGTCTTTCTGGACTCAGATAACAATCATGTTTTGTATTGTTGTCCACTGACCACATTACTTGTAGAAGTGGTCAGTTAATTCCAAGTCAGTCTTATGTTTTTTGTACAATGTACTATTATGATGGAATAAAATTCATTTATCATTTATCATTCATTTATCAGTTGAAATACACAATGTTAGATTTATAGTGTACTATAATAGCCCAGCCCAGTGGCAGTGTTCAGGTAAAATATAACTCGCGTTTACGGTCTGGAACTCCTCTTACATTGCTCAGCTCTATTACATTACAGGAAACATTATTTGTCTTTCTAAAACAATAATCTTTCTTTTTTATGTTTCTAGCATATATCCGTGCATTTGTATTTCTTTATTATTGTAACGTAACATAAATGTATATAATGAGTGCCATGCAATTTAATCATATTTAATATTTATTTAACTCTGTACATAATACATAAAATAGTCTAAATATATATTGTAAATAAATCGAAAATATACCTATTTTAAAAGTAAAAGGTCCTCACTACCTACCTTTCTAACCAGTGCAATTTTGACCAAGTAAAATGGAGTTAGTTTTTTGCTGACCGTTATATTATACTCTTTTTATATATACAACATAAACAACTTTTTCCATAACCTACCTTTTACCGGGACGAGACTTCCAAAGCAAGTGATTCTTTGAGGATATTACACTAAGTTCTGTTTATAACTAAATTAGTACCACCTTTGTCGTTTGTATACAAACCACGGAGACTCTTAAACACTCTTTTCCAACCAGTTCCCAAAAGAACTCCACTTACTAAACGAACGTACTATTTCAACATGGTAATGCACAAATATATAATAACACCATAATTCAGATATATAAAATTGTTTTAATACTGACGAGATTATTGTTATCATTACCGCAATATTATTTAGCAGTAAATAATATTATTGAAGGCAGCATTATTTCACGAGGGAAATATAGATGAAACGGTAGAAAGGTAAATACTACTTTCACTCCAAAAGCTCTGAAACCATCATTGCGTCTCTAGCGGGATGTTTGAAGCGGGGTTTGCTTGCCTTACTCTTATAACAGTTCCAGGTTCATATCGCGATATCATTATAAGCTCATCATCTGCTCCCCCGCTTTATTATTTACTGGAATATGTTTGAATATCGTTCCTACTAGTATATTTACGAAGTAATACATATTTTATTTCTCATGTTCTCTTAATTTAATTTATATTCTAATTTGTGTTTTGCCATAATATCGTATTTTTTTATACATAGTGAGAAAAGGTTTAACAGAGAAACATTGAAAATACCCTTTGTTAGCGTGTATTAAATTGTATGTACACAATTTTGTTATGCTTACATCAGGCCTAAACAAGTGTCAGGTTCAGTACGTTTTCCTTCCAAACTTTATCATTGTTTTTATTTTATGTCTGCTAAAAACTCAGCTTATCAAAAGTCAGTTACATTTAGTGCTCTTAATGAAGTCTAGGTAATAAATTATATTGTCATTTGTTTATAATTTTTTCGATAACGGTTATAATCTACAGCTTTGAAATTGTCTAATATAGATGAGCTAAGGGATTGAATTTTGTATCGTGTTCAAGTAGGCCTAAATAGTTTATACTATATTATACAATTTTACAAAAGCTTATAATACTTATTTTAAACTCATTTAATTTTTATAATTCATTACAGTGCTTTAGTTTGTGATTTATGTATAAGTCTTATAAAAGAACGATTTGAGTTTGATGGTAGTTGGTTTAAAAGTCCTTAGATAATTTACAATGGCTTTCAGAATGTTCAAGTTTGGATAAAACCCAGAATTTAAATCAAGGAGATAGAATGACACACACTGTTCTGTTTGAATAATAAATTAAAGTAGATAAGAACATAGGACATATTTTTAAATAGTAGACGTATTTTAAATTACCAATGTATGATTTCCAATATTTTTCACAGTTATTATTTGTAACTTAATATATTTTGTATATGCATTACACACCATAATGGGAAAAACGCAAATATAGTGTTTTAGTAAAACTTTAGCTTTATTGTTGTTTTTTGACGGTAAAAACTTATATCGTTGAATATCTGATGGTATTTTTATGTTTAGTACTACATGATTCCATCCTTATGACTACACTTTCCTTAAAATAAGAAAGAAAAACATCTTAATTGTTTTGTATTTATTACGATTCTTGTACAGTTCAATAGCTGGTATTTTCATCTGTAATGTATTGTTATGTGAAATCCTAAAGATACTACAAAGCCAGTGAATCATGGATTCGACAAAAATATTATTCCGTGTTGTAGTAGAAGTACGAGTGCAGAAAGCTTGTAGAGCGCAGAACCTTAATAAGTATAACGTGTTAGTTGTAATGATAAGAAATGAAAGAAAACTCTTGCCGTGTTCGTTCTGCACTCTCATTTAATTAAAAGCAATATAAGGATATTAAGTACACTCTTGGATGTGACCTTATTTATATTCCTTTACTCCAAATTTCTATTCCATGATCATGCCCTGAACAGTAAAATTCATAGCTAATTAATTCAGTTAAGTAATGCATTCTTGTGATAACTTAATGCTAATATATTTAGTAAAAAATATAAATGTATCTCTATGAAATTAATCCAAACATTTTTAAAACTAAAAGCTTCAAAATTTAATATTCATAACTATTATTATTAAGGTAGTGAATAGTTGTTTGCATCGAGCACAGTGTTACCTAACGAAAGAAACTTATAAATTATTAATATAATATAAAATTATTTGAATAATTATTACTATATGACAATCTTTTAATTACACTTTTACAAGATATGCTTTGCAAGTAATTGTAATTATAAAAATATTTTGTAGTTTTGTAAAAAAAAACATTGTTATGTAACACATTTGTTACGTAAAACACAATACATGTAGTTTGTAACTTCTAATAGGTTTCATTGATACCACAAGGCAGATTGTGTAAGATGAGCTAGAGGTTATTTAATAACAAAAGTATTAAAAATATAAAATCCAAACCCTCAGGTTTTAGCATCTTACCTAACCCATTGCGTCAGATAATGGTACCAGTCCAGGTGTTAGTCTATATTCTGTGATTACGTAATGATTACATCAGCAGGTAATATTATTAGTGAAACACAAAGAACAATGTTCAAGAATATTGTAATCAGAGATGTAAATTTTATTTATTACCTTAACCAGTATTTAAAATTAGGAGTAGTGTGGGTAAATAGAGTTTGTGAATACAAAATGAAGTCAAAATAATACCGAAATACTGACGTGTTCACGATATTTTATTAATCTCACTTATAACAGGTGTAAAGATCATCAAGTTCAATTTAAAAATACAAGTAGATACCTAGGATAACCCTATTGGTTACTTATATGAGTCAGAGATATGAGGTATATAATCGAACAACGGCTCTTCAGCCAAGGTCCAGACTCCGATTTAAGCCACCATCATAGTGTCTCGCACAGCATAATAAGGATTTATCTAGTATCAAGTGATCTCTGGTAACCTTTACATTACGAGCGCAGTCGTCATCAATAGCATGTCACTGATCGCCTAAATGTCAACATCGGCTTGTAGAGAAAACTCAGATTTAAATACACTCAATCTGAGCTTTCTCATGATTATTGCCCAATCAATCAGACTATTAAGATACATTTAATTTAACACCCATAGAGGAGAACATCTTCTCTTGCAGGAATACAGGAATTAGCTATTGCAAGAAAAGAAAATTTCAAGCTATTTACATCTCGACCTACTCGTAACTGGATACTATTGCGACAGTCGAAGTGAAACCTATAACCAGTTTGCAACTATAACCAGACAAAATACATACAGGGTAATTCACAGATGACCAATTTCCAAAATTCACCTAACCCAAAGTTTTTACTAAATGCTGATCCTAGCAGCCAGAATCTTCTCAGAGGTGACTTGATCTCAAAGAAATAACAAATTATGAGTAATTTTTTAAAGCTTGTTTATCATTACTGTCCAAACAGGTGGTGAATCTCGGAGTTATACCATTAGGAGAAATTTAACTTCAACTTGTTACACAATTTAGAACCTCAGTTTCAGCCCTTGATGTGTAATATCCATGTGTATAGCACTGATCTCTATTAATAATAGGCTTCCCTGAGTTTGCATGCAAACTTTCAAGTCTAGAGCTACATATTTCACCGCCACACTATTAAACCGTCATACCACATGATCAATCTCAGTGTGCTCAAAATTTTATATTTTCTGCGATTACCTCATTATCGTCATAGTTACCCATAAAACCAAGGCAAAATGTTCACTATTACCTAGCCAATTTTTATTCTATTTTATAAATAATTGAAAGTAGATTCACATATAACAAAATTTAAACATACTTCAATATGTTTGTCTTTAAATATAAAGCCATTGTGTACTAATACTAACCATTATGAAATATGAATGTATTCAAATGGTAAATGCTTCCTATACCGTAGCATGCCAATCATCATTACAATAGAAACGTACATCAAATACTTTGTCACTTGTTTTAGGTATTTTATTATTAGAAGTATTTTAGAAATGAATGCATTAAAATTCAGTAAAAAATTTTCTGGTAGATAAAAGCATCTCAGAAATACAGTCCTTAATAATCATGTCTGAACAAATGGCAGCTACTATAATAGTTAAGTAGACTTTGGGAATAACGTTCAAAGTTAAAAATATAGCTTGCTCTTCTAAAATATTTTGTAAAAAATTATTTAATTTATTAAGTATTTGAACAATTGGGATGAATATTAAGGATGATTTGATCTAAGATCTAAATTCATATCAAAGTTACGTGCATTTTAAGAGAGGAAAATGCAGTTAATATTAAATGCTACAATGTCCGGTATGCAAATTAATACCTAAAGCTGAGGCAACCTGCAAAGCTGACAATGCAATCTATTTAATTGATAACCGATTTATCTCGGGAATACAATTAAAATGCTCGCTCACAGATTAAAGTTTACTTTCCAATAGCGTTTAGTGCATCGATGATAAACTAAAAAATAATATTATAATCGCAATATCATGCAACTCAAATGGTAATTACCCGTAGTAGGGCTTACACGCATTCTTTCCCGTAATATAATAAAAACAATTCTGTATCTATGTAATAACTATGAGAAAAACTTGGACTTTAATAAGATATTTAAAAACTCTATTATGTTACCTTGAATTTATTGTTTACATATATAGAGCCACCATATATATATATATATATATATATATATATATATATATATATATATATGTGTGTGTGTTTGAATGATATGTTAACAGTTCATTTACATGTAAATGAAATGAAATTCTTTTACGGAACTCTATACATAACTTTTGTAGTAATAAATGTTTAAAATAGATATTTTATTTAGGAGTGTATTACTTCTATCTATAAAAGGGAAATACTTCACTCACTTGCTTCGTCGAACATCCATAAAATAGAGTTGCAAAATCTATTTAGTCATTTAAATATTTCTAAATCCTCGAACGCAATTCCCTTTATCTCGAAAGACAAGAGCAAAGATAAACCACCCATAGGGGCTTTAATAGGCCTGGAACCCCTAGAAGAACAACGCGATATATGTATTTCAAATTTCCACTCTACTGAAATAATACAATTTGACTAATATGTTTATTATGCTCTTGAAACAACTGAAACCAAAAATAACTGGATTTAGATTGAAATGGTTGGTATTGGTCGCTAACTGACCGACGCACATACGGGTATGTTACAATAAAAGCTAGTCAATAATGTATTTTTGTGATTTTAGAATAATTCAGAGTCAAATGACATTCAGATCTTTAATCAGCTGAAAGTATTCAGTCTCGTATAATACACGACTCTGCAGTTTCGACGAGTAACTAGTTTCAATGTCAGGACAGTCATCAGCAAGAGTGCTGCCGACATCTACGCCCAACAAATTATGTCTTAATTCTCTTTGTGTCTTTCCTCTGGTTCCTTTTACATCCGCCTTACTGTTTATAGCGATTTTAACTGGTAATTACGTGTTTCAAAATGATAAAATGCAGTTTTATTCATCAAATGTTTGTTGTGAATTTAGCTAAAATTTTATTAGTCAGGAAATCTCTTCCCCTTTGATGGCAGAGGAAAAAGTATTATATAAGACTGTAAAGAATGGTCTTACACTATTATTGAATAAATATAAGTAGATAAGTTAATTTTGTATCCTGTATGAAAAGCTGAACAATTACGTATATGAATAGTTTAGATTACATTTCAGCTTTGTCATCATAGTAATTTTTGTGATTTTATGCCGGAGATTAAATTTCATCAAATCATATTATTAATCTGTATAGTAATGAACACAAGACATTAAATTGTTAATTATTTATTATGTAGAATTCTATATTAACCTTCTGCCAAACAATTATTATCGTGTCAAGATCAGTGAAGTCAGTATCAAAATACAATGCCTTTTTTACGTGGCCAATAATTGTACAATATATTTCAGTATAAATAAATCTAATCCTAGTTCCTAGGTAATTACGACTAACGAACGTCATATCATTGCCTACAAAACTGCATTCTACTAATATTTAGTTTTTACAGTAAATTTTGAAGGCCATAGCGAGGCAGAAGTATTACAAGAATGAAATTTCATTGTGTAGGCAATGTTCGATGCAGTGCACACCTTGAAAACTTAGAAGTAATAAACAAACTTAGTTTTCTCACTGTTGAGGTTTAAACATTGCCAGTAGTATAAATATTACATTACAAGTTTTCCTATTCACAATGCATCAAACAAGTATTACTTTAACAACCCAATTACTAGTTTGACCTAAGATATAATTGAGCTCTTCCATTTAAATGTGTTGAAATTGCATGTACTGATAGACAATATTGATGGTTTACCAATATGATACTTATTTACCACCAAGATATAAATAAAACGTACGATGCAATTTAAAAATAAGTTTGTCATAACATTGATGTTTTAAGATAAAATCAGTTTTCAAATGTTAATACAAATAAGTGTAGAATATATATCATAAACAATATATATATATATATATATAATATATCATAAACAATATAACAACATCTGTTTTTGCTTCAATACCATCAACAATTTACCATCATACTAACGTACTTAAACACGTCAGGAATATAAGTTTCCACAACAACAATTTTTGTACCAAGCTTTGCAGAATATAGATATATTTTTTATTTTGACACGAAGACTTGATGATAAGATTTTTTATAATTCTTCATTTGAATAAACTTTTGACATGACAATGTTTTCATCAGGCCTAAAACTATACTGTAAAATTTCAGAATAGTGGTATTTTCTACGCTTAAAAGGATGAAATGATGGTAAAAATAAAAAAAATCTCACATTTCTATCAAGAAAAAGCAGCTGATACTCTGCTTACGTAGTAGCCACTCTTGTTCGGAGAACATATAAATATTCTGGAGGAGTGCAGACCAGTTTGTTGTTTGTCTCAACAAATTGAAATACTACATAATAAAATCAATTGTATTAATCATTGTTACAAATGTATTACAGTAAACATGACAAAGGTATTTGTTTGGTTCAATTAATGTAATCTGTACGATCTTGGTCAGTGGCACATAAGGATAAGTAGAATGAGGATTAAAAGGGAATCAGATTCTCCTTTTAAAAAATATACGAGACACAAAAATGTATTTGTAATCCACAAAAATGTTATAACTAACAAAAACTTAAACAAATTTACATGAAAAGTTGATGGTTGTAAGTTTGAAAAAGTGATAAAACCATCTTACCTTAGAATAACGTAATTAATTTCCAGGGATTGAATGTTTATAGTTAAATGAATCATTAACTAAAGTTTAATACAAACCAAATTCACACAATTACAAATCCAAAAAATATATTTAGTTCCTCTGCCTATCGTTTTCGTTAACTCCTTAACTTTAGAGTCAACTCCTTATATTTATTAGGATATTATATTATTTCATGACATAGCATGGATAATACGGAGAGAGACGGAAACCAGTAAGGCATGTATGGTGCTTAGTGTTAATAAAAAAATGCACGATGCAATTTAAAAATAAGTTTGTCATAACATTGATGTTTTAAGATAAAATCAGTTTTCAAATGTTAATACAAATAAGTGTAGAACCTTTTCTTACTATGTATGGCGAACTTGACCCCATGGAACTAAATAACGTTATTTACTACCTTAACTTCAGGAATAAAGTAATTGTAGAGAACTTTGTTAACGTAAAAAACTACGTTTAAAAAAAAGACTACGTCAGGCTTATATGACTAGGGATTAAATAATTATGAAATATTATAAAACAAGGTGGTTAGGAATGGCCAAGGTATAATAAGAGGAAAAAGTGTTTAATAGGAGGATTTATTCCTCTCACCGAAGTTATCTTCACATGTCACATGCACCGCAGATTCCCACAGGGTCAACACAGTCTAGGGTTTATTGGTCAAATCATAGAGAATACAGGTTTTTAATGACACCCGGACATTGTGCGAGCGAAAATCATAGTATTTAAAGGGCAGTACAATTAGAGAGTTACAAGAGACAAGCGCTCAGCACATAAGAACAACGAGATGCAGACCACTCGGATTCGTATTTTCGAAAACCTCGAAAGAAAGAGAGAGTACGCTGAACTACATTTTAGAACAGCCCGTCGGCCCAGGTACTGAACAAGACACGCCGCGCCGTGCCTACTGATCAGCCACGTCGCGTTATGGTAAGTGATGTCAAATTGTCTCGGCCAATGGAACGCAATCTCCCGATTTTACTTCATTGTTTTATGCAGAGCATCCGCCTCATTAAGTATTAGATAGAGACTGTAGATATAAATAAAATTTAAATTAACAATGGAACTATATTTTACACTAACGAAACGGAGTTGTAAATATCGCGCATTAAGTATCACGTTATTCTAACAATAATATTGGGGTACAAGAGGTTATTACTGAGGTACTCTTTTAGAAAGTTTTTGTTATGGGTACTTTTAAATCAGTGTATGAGTACACTATCCTTCTTTTGTGAACTGCATTGTACTGAATAATATGTTTGTATTACTTGTTATACAATACAGTGCACTTCTCTCAAGTAATAACCCTTTTATTTTCTGACTATTCGAAATAAGTAATAACTTGGACTTCAGGAGCTTTGTGCTATCAGTTTGTATAAATTAGGTTTTCTTTGAAGAAAAATCATAGTTTAATTTCCTAACAGATTAAAAAAAATATATTTCAGTGTTAATGGTTGTGTAATTCTTCACTGTTACTAGCTATTGTTTTAAATTTGATGTTTAAATATTCAAGTGACAATGATCAGGAACTGGCACCTTAAGTTAACATGAACGTGCAGACGTAAATACGTGTAAGAGTTTAATATACACCAATTATTAGCATTTGTTTAAACTTTTGAACTGGTTTAATACAGCTATTTTTAAGTATCTATTTTTATATATAAAATACGGTAAATTAGTTTCTCTTTATTTATACGAGATAATGTATATTAATCACCCTGAGAGCCTTTTACAATAGTAATCACTCCCATTAATCCCACTCTATAACAGTATTACATTCCATATAGATTACTTTCTCATAGTCGTTGTTTATTATTAAATATTTCTTCAATGCAATTTAAAACAATTATATCTATACACGACCCTTCAAATAGGTATAAAATAATGTTTTAAATTAGGAATAATTTTTTACATACCATAATACTTAAGAATAGCAAGGTTTGTAAATAAACTTTTATTTACAGGTATTTAAAGTTGCGAATAATAGTTTGTTTTAATAGAAAGTTTTTATTATGTTTGCTCCATAATGAAATTTTTAATATTGTAAGTTTGTATGCACCAAATTTTAAGCTTTAATCTCCTTGGTAACCCCCAATCTTCTAATATTATCAGTCTCGCTTTAAGTAAAGATTGGTTTGAAATTAATGTCAGCACTATGATGTCTTCAGCCTAGATGAGGTGATCAGTCTATGATAGCGACAATACGTTTAAATAGGGAATAGAGATATAAGAAAATACAAGTCTTGTATTGACATTTAGAGCACGTTTACAATCAGTGTCAGGTGAGGCTTGATTGGATCCGCAGCGTGTAATAAAGCACTGTCACTACTTCTCCGCTCACATCGTCTTTATGACAAAGGTAATACACGTTTTGATATACTTGCGGTGGGCATTTAGTGTTTACAATTGTGGGTGTGTGATGTAGAAGCTATAAAGACATCGTGCAGCGCAAGACACGTCACCCATTTAAGATACAGCCGTGGAGCGACCATAATCCTTAATTACACCCATTATCATATTAAAGAAAATAGCTAAGAGATTTCAAACCTCTAATTTGAACCGGATTAAATAAGGTAAAGCACACACACACACACACACACACACACACACACACACACACACACACACACACACACACACACACACACACACACACACACACACACACACACACACACACACACACACACACACACACACACACACACACACACACACACACACACACACACACACACACACACACACACACACACACACACACACACACACACACACACACACACACACACACACACACACACACACACACACACACACACACACACACACACACACACACACACACACACACACACACACACACACACACACACACACACACACACACACACACACACACACACACACACACACACACACACACACACACACACACACACCACACACACACACACACACACACACACACACACACACACACACACACACACACACACACACACACACACACACACACACACACACACACACACACACACACACACACACACACACACACACACACACACACACACACACACACACACACACACACACACACACACACACACACACACACACACACACACACACACACACACACACACACACACACACACACACACACACACACACACACACACACACACACACACACACACACACACACACACACACACACACACACACACACACACACACACACACACACACACACACACACACACACACACACACACACACACACACACACACACACACACACACACACACACACACACACACACACACACACACACACACACACACACACACACACACACACACACACACACACACACACACACACACACACACACACACACACACACACACACACACACACACACACACACACACACACACACACACACACACACACACACACACACACAGAGAGAGCAACACCATGTCGATCCCCAATCATGCTGAAACCCATTTTTTTTTTGAAATTTAGAAAACCAATTCACCGCTCATAATTTTCCCGAACCGACACCTTCCATATTAATTAAATTATAATAATAACGCTAAAATCAAATACCGAAAGCAAATAATTAAGGTAAGACTTACGGTATTCCTTGCTTCCGGAATTGTACATCACAGTATTCACTCACTTGCGACTCTCAGTTCCGCTACGTTCTCTAGATTTCGTTATCTTTAATAAATCATTTGTAGTGTCTGCTTGCCGTTTGTGGAATTCTCTTCCAGATCCTTTAAAATCCTTGGAGAGCCGGGATCGGTTTGCTTCGGCTGTTAAGTTGTATCTTTTGCAGCGGATGTCCGCGGCCGTGGTGCCCGAGGATTGCTAGTCATGATTTGTTGCAGACAGAATGAATGAATGTGTGAGTGTAAGTAAATAATTTTAATAAAAATATAACGTTTTAATATTGTAATGTTGTATATTTTGACTAAATTTTTGTTTAAAAGTATCATCACTATTATTTTGTAATCAAATAATAATTTTATACACAGTATAAATTTAAGAGTGCAATTTTGTTTTTGTTAGAGGATTTGTTTTTATTTTGAAGATTACAAATGGCTTGTACTTACATATACTAATAATCAGGTTAAGTGTAAGAAAGGACTATGTAGTCCTAACTTCGCCTGAAAAAATAAAGAGAATTTTCATTTTCATTTCATTTTCATCAGTCCGACGAACTGACGGTGATCCACAATTAGGCCGGTTACCGGCTATCTTTTCAGCACATCCTCTTATATATGTGGTGATTAGCCACCATATACTTTCTCTCCTTCCAATGTATTTCTAATATTATTAGTTTAAGTTGAAAATACGTTAAACGTAAGGATGTTTTATTATTTGAATGCATTTTTCTTTAAATGTTCGAAAAACTAGCTAATTTTACATGAAATGTACGTCGGTGCACATTATTATAGTATTTATGAAAGAAGAGAGAAAGACAGCTACGGAACATCATGGTTGACATCATGTATACTGCAAGAGATTTTTATTGAACAAATTGTTATATTTTATCATATTTTTTATCACAAACATTAGTATGTTTAATATTTATCTAGCTAAATTTTTAGTTCTTTATAAATATTTTAAAGCAGTAATTTCTATTTAAGGATTCAATCATAATAGACTCAAGAAGAAAGTAATGCAAGATGAAAAAATATCATCGTAGATAAAATTTCTTATAATTAATAATCTTTTTATAATCCTTATATTTAAATTAAACAATAGCCTAAATATTACCTCATATACAGAAGGAGACACAACAGCTATCAAATGCAATCTAAGCATAATTGCATTCTCTGAAATTAGAGTTTCTTATCTCTAAAAAGACAACAATTCTCTGATGTCTTGAAACAATTAAATGTTTTTTCACTGTTTTTTTTTGTAAAACCGTCACTGTTTAATGTTTTGTACAATTGCAAAACTTTTACATTTGAATGCAGTTTTAAACATAAAACCACATTCAACAACACTACGGCCAGTAAAGAAACAGTATACGTATATGAACCTTATTTAAAAAAGTAAACCACGTTAAATTAATTGAAAAAATAGAATATGCTTTAAAAGCTAAATAAAATTATTCCTCAAAAATATCATGCAGTAAAGATCATGATCATGCAGTATATCTCATGTATGGTTTGTGCTATGTTAAGTAAATGTTCAAAACAGAAATCCAAATCTAACACACTATTTAAGCAAGAACAAAGCATTGTTTTACCGTCACATAAGACACTAACATAAATTACCAAGGAAGTAAGTAAACAATGAGACTGTCAACACCGCTCGTTGTAGGAAGAGACTGATTAGTAATAGCTTTGTTAAACCACAATAGCTGCAAGCCACTAGCAGCTTTTGTGGGACAAGGCACTACATCTACGTGGCGAGAAAATGTTCCAGGTTGTGTGTTTAGGGTGTAGCCTACAACACATACAAATTACAACAACCATTGAGGGTTAATGGATGAGCCTCAAGGTTATATTGATACTATCTATCTTAAACTGGAAAAATGATTATTAAATTTATCCTATTGCGTGTTTAAAGAATCTTATATATTTAGATTTTTATTTATATTATGTTAAGAATCCAGTCCTATAAAATAAAGAATAGTAAGAAAGCAATTTAAATAGGTCAATGATGGTATAACCTTCGATTCTGGAGTGTCTGTAGGCTCCAATTTTGGATCTAACTTTAACTTTTTATGTTTAATATAAATAATATTCATTGTAAACGATGTCGCACGGAATTATACTGAATAATATTAAATAGTATAATTAAAATTACCGCTTTAGTAGTATAATGTGTAGATATTAATTCATCCTTTAATTTTGGTCTATAATGTCCCGTTCCTACGATTAACTGTATCATCTGGAGTGATTAACAAGTTTTAAAGTCAAGAAAATAAAAAATTATCTTTATTCCTTTCAAGTGTTTATTTCCGAAAAATGTTCAAGACAATTCCATCGCGTAGTATCTGTGTGTCCTCATAGATTCTAAGCTTATGTAGAAAGTGAAGATGAACCACATTTTTTTAATTGTCAGACACAACAGCTCTTGGACTCTTGGATGTCTCCTACATTTTTTACAGCTGGATTTTAAAATTGCCTTCTGAATCACTTGCAAAGCATTTATGTACGATCAACCTCAGGCTATTATTCCAAATGGAAACAATGACTAGGCTCAGGCAAGATACGCAAGTTTAATTTCTTTTACGTTTAAAACTTCACTTATCTGTTTGAATGCAAATACACATTTCCTTGTCCTTGTCTTAACATATTGAAGATGATAAGAAATAAAATAATACAATAAGGTAATGAGTAATAAATAAAATGGACCATTAATAAATATTTTGACTGAAATCAATGGGTTTATATTATATTTAATACATTGATTGTTTACTTTGCCAGTAGCATGTACTTTGTTTTTGACGAACAACATAAACCCTTTCGTTATAAACGTATGTGTAAGAAACATATGACTGAGATGTAAGTAGACTTCCACAGCAGTTAAAATACTTGTCCAGGCTCACTGCCAACTATCGCTTCTTTGTGTTGATATCTACATCGGATAAGAATTAGTGTTTGAGAAAGAAAGAAAAATTACTATCTGAACTAAGTTTTGTTTTTTTGGCTCTTTTTTGTATAACTACAGTTTATGGGGCGTTTAACATGAAAATGAAGCTGTTAAATTCTTTTTACACATTTATAAATTATTGATACTAATAAAACTTAAAAATAAGGTGTATTTATGATATGAGGATTTTATAAGTAACGGATGTTTCTTAACTGCAAATATTACGTGTTATATACGCAGCCAACTGTGTTTTAATATAAACTGAAATTATACAAACATTAACTTATTTTTTTCTATTATTTTATAAAAGAAAACTCACAATTCTCCAATGTTTTTTATCATACATTATATTATTTTACATTATACATAACAGAACATAAACATAAAATATTAAACAATGATTTTGGACCGATTCAAAATTCATTATTCCTTTAAAATATAACTAAATTCTTTTTTGACCAAAACTTTTATAAACATACTAATATCTATTTTATTTGACTTTTAACCATTTAACTTTTGTATTAAGTTTGCTCAGCTGATATTTGTTTTAAAATTTTAATTCACACCTGATGATGGCCATCTTCGATGTCGAAAGGCCTCGTGTTAAAATATAAAAATTATTAGAGAATTGTGAGTTTTCTTTTATACAATAATAAAAAATTGATATTTCCAATAAGAGGAGCTCCTCATCCTTCAAATGTAATGGAAGATAAATCTTCGCTTATTCTAACAAGTTTTCCAATAATAACATTATTTCTTTCTTTTATTATAATTTTTGGTTTACCTTCTAAACTATTAAAGTCTTTATCATTTAATAAATCCATATCTGAAGAATTATTCCCACAAGAATTCAAAACTTCGCGAACGGTCTATGTCTTTAAGAGGAATGGTCGTCATAATGTAAGTTATTGTAAGCCATTTTCTATTCTCCCATTTTCCAAAATCTTTAAATCTATCATCCACTGCCAACTTCTTCAATGTCTCACCCCTGAAATCATTCTGTCTGAATCTCAATTTGGGTTCCTGCTAAATCTCTACTGATTGACTGTTGTATATTTTTTGATCAATTAAATTTAAACTTCTTTAAAAGTCCGGTGATCATTCATCGAGTCTCTTCTGTGATTTTAGTCGTGGCTTTAATGTTGTTAACCATCAAATTTTTCTAAACAAGCTCTTCTACTCTATGGTCAGAAGCCAGGATTTTATGTAGTTTCCTTCCCATCTGACAAACAAAACTCAGTTTTTTTTAATCTAATAAAATCCAAACCTACTATTGCGTAACCTACTAGTGCGTGTAGGTCCGATTTTGATTGAATTAAAATAGGTGATTTTGCCGACATGGGATCGACGGATACTTTTTAAAATTTCATAACAATGGTGTACCTAACATCTAAAAATAAAATCATAACAGTTAGCAAATAAAATCAAAGAGTGAATGAAAAGCTTTTGTGTACTAAAGACATTAATTTGCTTCGAATTATGTAGTATCTAGTCTGAAAAGGGTTCTCACCAACAAAAGACGTACCATTGCCTGTAAGCGGTTCATTGCAGGAAGAATTTAATTAATTATGATAACTTAATTTTCTTCAATTAAGTTATCATACACCAACTGGAACTGTACGTTCCTACAAAAACTTTAGTAAAAGTGTGAATGAATTATTAAGTGACGTCGTATTGGTCCATATAAAAACTACATCGAACAAAATTGTATTTGTGGTGGCGAGTATGCCTATATTTACATTGAATTTACAACTTTTAACGCTCCATAAATTATATAATGCTGATGGAAATAGATACACTACATTTAAACAGTCTAAAGTAATACGTCTACAGACCCTGAAGGCTATAAGAGATACAAAAAGACTTATTTAAAAAAACTTGTAACTAGACGTAGTGAGTTTAAATGTGTAAAATAATTTAAAAGTTACTATTAAAATATACTTTATTTCACTAATACTAATATTTAGATTACAAGTTTCAAAATCACATGTCAGCTAGTACGTTTCGCTAAGCTGCATGAAAAATTAGTAATCTGTGGATAATTTCATTCTCAAGATTTTGCATTTCCTGTGGAAAAGAGAGATAATGTGTGTCTGTCTGCCGAATGATAGGCTTCAATGATGCTCAGCCAAATTCCATGGGTTGGGCGTGCACTATCGTAGAACTCATACTTGTAAATGTAGAAACGAAGTTTCATGCAAAGTTTAATATGTACAGATGAAATGTTTTCAAAATTTCTCCCCTCATTTGTGTAACGTTTTTGTTCATTATGTTAGGATTCATAACGTCATAGTGTTTTAATAATAAAAGGCTCGATGAGAAGCTAGGGACGGTAACGCTACTCAAGAATACACATAAACCATATCTTGTCACAGACATTTAAAATCGACTAGCAATCTATTACTATATATTAACTCTATGAACAAAATGCAAATGTTGAATTGCTACATGATCGTGAATAACATGGTTATCAACAAGGTCAATTTTAAAATATTCCCTAAATCTCAGCCAAATCTTACGCATAGCTGCACCATCATCAAACTCAGTATTGTCTACTTAGAGAAATCAAGCTGCACGACAATTCACAAGTTCTGTGCATACTAAACCTAACGTTAGTAGACAGTGAGAGTATTTACACACATCCATTAACAGGGAAACATGTCTGGATGTGTACTCACTGTAATGACAACTCTAATATCATAACCATACTGATGTCAATCCCTACACCAATCAGTATCATATTATCATTATCCATTATGTAAGTTCTGTAGGTAACAGACCTAACACTTATTATACAGTGAGACGATTATACATTCTATACCAATTGATTCTTGAAATATTTCAGTGCTGAAATATAATTACCCGTCCAACACAACCAGATATCATTATAAATAATTTCAGATATTGTCACATTGTAGTTCTTTTAAGACTCTTCATTAAACAAGGTATTCGCTAAACTAATTTTCATATGTCACTGCATACATGTTTAAATATGAAAAATAACGTATTTCAAGGTTCTGTATCTTAGGGGGGGGGGGGCAAAGGATATTTCAAATGTAATAAAATTAACAAGGGCTGTTATAAAAATATGGTGGGTATATATTTATATTTACTGCCGTTCGCATTTTAATCAGAGTGTGATTTAAAAATGTTAATTGATGGCACGTGCACCATATTGAAGGGCAGTTACCAGAGCACACACAACAGTACAGGGTGTATCGACACAGCTGCAATGTGTAGGGTCAGCGATAGTCTACTGCTGTTTAAGGCTATTGGATTTTTCATTATTTATTGTGATCTGTTTAAAAGACGCCATGAAATAAAAAAACTTAGAGGCACTGCTTTCACTTTTCATTGTACTTCTTAATGAAAGTACAGCACCAGGTTTTTCTGATTACACGTAGGACATTGTCAGACGGCCGAAAGGAAACATTTTGAACATCTACTTTTAAATGAGTTCACTAAGTATTCCCCTTAACTTCTAACAGCTACAGTATTAGTTATTTAAACGTTTTTTAAACTTTGAACAGCGATTTCTTCCGACTGGATCAACCTTTTGAAGTCCGGTTTGCGGCATTGTTTTCAGTTCAAGTAGACATATAAAATGATGTACAACTCAACATAGGCTGTCATTAAAGAATTTCTTATAACCCCCGAAGGGCCGTCCCCCAAAGGTGAAATCCAACCACCATGTAAACAGAAAAGTAGCTTACAATTTCCAGTAACGGTATACAAAATTTGGTTGTGATATCTCTTGTCGTTTAAAAGTTATAAAGTCGTCTAAGACTTAATGGTCACCCTGTATATATATATATATATATATATATATATATATATATATATATATAATTTTCAATAAACATTGAATCGCAAAAAAGTACTTGCTCCGCCGGGAGTCGAACCCGGATCTCTCACTTGCCGGGTGAATGTGCTACCATTACACCACAGAGCGCTTACTTTTTCCGATTCAATTATTTTGTATTTGGCCGTATCTGTCACATATGCGTTTAAATAAGCAAAACTAACATATGATCAGAAACCAAATACCTGTCAAACGACTTTTGTTTACATTTAAATTGTATAAATGGCAATTGCCTTATTTAATTTCAATAAACATTGAATCGCAAAAAAGTACTTGCTTCCCGCCGGGAGTCGAACCCGGATCTCTCACTTGCCGGTGAATGTGCTACCATTACACCACAGAGCGCTTACTTTTTTCCGATTCAATTATTTTGTATTTGGCCGTATCTGTCACATATGCGTTTTAAAATAAGCAAACTAACATATGATCAGAAGACCAAATACCTGTCAAACGACTTTTGTTTACATTAAATTGTATAAATGGCAATTGCCTTATTTAATTTCAATAAACATTGAATCGCAAAAAGTACTTGCTCCGCCGGGAGTCGAACCCGGATCTCATCACTTGCCGGGTGAATGTGCTACCATTACACCACAGAGCGGCTCTACTTTTTTCCGATTCAATTATTTTTGTATTTGGCCGTATCTGTCACATATGCGTTTAAATAAGCAAACTAACATATGATCAGAAGACCAAATACCTGTCAAACGACTTTTGTTTTACATTAAATTGTATAAATGGCAATTGCCTTATTTAATTTCAATAAACATTGAATCGCAAAAAGTACTTGCTCCGCCGGGAGTCGAACCCGATCTCTCACTTGCCGGGTGAATGTGCTACCATTACACCACAGAGCGCTTACTTTTTCCGATGTCAATTATTTTGTATTTGGCCGTATCTGTCACATATGCGTTTAAATAAGCAAACTAACATATGATCAGAAAGACCAAATACCTGTCAAACGACTTTTGTTTACATTAAATTGTATAAATGGCAATTGCCTTATTTAATTTTCAATAAACATTGAATCGCAAAAAGTACTTGCTCCGCCGGGAGTCGAACCCGGATCTCTCACTTGCCGGGTGAATGTGCTACCATTACACCACAGAGCGCTTACTTTTTCCGATTCAATTATTTTGTATTTGGGCCGTATCTGTCACATATGCGTTTAAATAAGCAAACTAACATATGATCAGAAGACCAAATACCTGTCAAAACGACTTTTGTTTACATTAAATTGTATAAATGGCAATTGCCTTATTTAATTTCAATAAACATTGAATCGCAAAAAGTACTTGCTCCACCGGGGAGTCCGAACCCGGATCTCTCACTTGCCGGTGAATGTGCTACCATTACACCACAGAGCGCTTACTTTTTCCGATTCAATTATTTTGTATTTGGCCGTATCTGTCACATATGCGTTTAAATAAGCAAACTAACATATGATCAGAAGACCAAATACCTGTCAAAACGACTTTTTGTTTACATTAAATTGTATAAATGGCAATTTGCCTTATTTAATTTCAATAAACATTGAATCGCAAAAAGTGCTTGCTCCGCCGGGAGTCGAACCCGGATCGCTCTCACTTGCCGGGTGAATGTGCTACCATTACACCACAGAGCGCTTACTTTTTTCCCGATTCAATTATTTTGTATTTGGCCGTATCTGTCCACATATGCGTTTAAATAAGCAAAACTAACATATGATCAGGAAGACCAAATACCTGTCAAACGGACTTTTGTTTACATTAAATTGTATAAATGGCAATTGCCTTATTTAATTTCATCAATAAACATTGAATCGCAAAAAGTACTTGCTCCGCCGGGAGTCGAACCCGGATCTCTCACTTGCCGGGTGAATGTGCTACCATTACACCACAGAGCGCTTACTTTTTCCGATTCAATTATTTTGTATTTGGCCGTATCTGTCACATAAGCGTTTTAAATAAGCAAACTTAACATATGATCAGAAGACCAAATACCTGTCAAACGACTTTTGTTTACATTAAATTGTATAAATGGCAATTGCCTTATTTAATTTCAATAAACATGAATCGCAAAAAGTGCTTGCTTCCGCCGGGAGTCGAACCCGGATCTCTCACTTGCCGGGTGAATGTGCTACCATTACACCACAGAGCGCTTACTTTTTCCGATTCAAATTATTTTGTATTTGGCCGTATCTGTCACATATGCGTTTAAATAAGCAAACTAACATATGAATCAGAAGACCAAATACCTGTCAAACGACTTTTGTTTACATTAAATTGTATAAATGGCAATTGCCTTATTTAATTTTAATAAACATTGAATCGCAAAAAGTACTTTGCTCCGCCGGGAGTCGAACCCGGATCTCTCACTTGCCGGGTGAATGTGCTACCATTACACCACAGAGCGCTTACTTTTTCCGAAAAGATTCAATTATTTTGTAATTTGGCCGTATCTGTCACATATGCGTTTAAATAAGCAAACTAACATATGATCAGAAGACCAAATAACCTGTCCAAACGACTTTTGTTTACATTAAATTGTATAAAGATGGCAATTGCCTTATTTAATTACAATAAACATTGAATCGCAAAAAGTACTTGCTTCGCCGAGGAGTCGAACCCGGATCTCTCACTTGCCGGGTGAATGTGCTACCATTACACCACAGAGCGCTTACTTTTTCCGATTCAATTATTTTGTATTTGGCCGTATCTGTCACATAGGCTTTTAAATAAGCAAACTAACATATGATCAGAAGACCAAATTACCTGTCCAAACGACTTTTGTTTACATTAAATTGTATAAATAGCAATTGCCTTATTTAATTTCAATAAACATTGAATCGCAAAAAGTACTTGCTCCGCCGGAGTCGAACCCGGATCTCTCACTTGCCGGGTGAATGTGCTACCATTACACCACAGAGCGCTTACTTTTTCCGATTCAATTATTTTGTATTTGGCCTTATCTGTCACATATGCGTTTAAATAAGCAAACTAACATATGATCAGAAGACCAAATACCTGTCAAACGACTTTTGTTTACATTAAATTGTATAAATACATATATATATATATATGTACGTGTGTGTATTTTCAGTTGAAACTCGCAACTTATCTGTCATATATACTGATTAGTTATGTTCACTGACACTTATTTTTATTTCGATTCTATGTGTTATTCCTAATCTATATAATTAACATATGATCGTGTTTGTGTTTCTTAGAGTATATTTTTTATTTATATTTTATCGTTTTTTCATTTTAAAATGTGGTTTCAGACGAAATATTGAGAGTTTTGTAACTTAAAAAGGGTTGTCCTGCTCGTATTGAAGGAACTCTAAACTTACAACAAAATTTCAAAAAACAAAACCTACAAATTACGAAACTTAAAAAGTATCAAATAATATTTATCTACTTATCCTAAATTTTATTAAGTCTACGAGTATATACAAATACGAGACAAATAACACTCATATGCTGCCAATGATCCTTAAGTAATGCCATCGATTCTGGGTTTGGTAAATGTGTTTTGTACTAATTTCTTAGTTTCTTAAGACGATTTTCCTTTTTAAAAAAACAGTAGCCATCTTTTATCAGTCAACGTGAAATTACAGTCTTTTAAAGTTTAAAAGTAGACATTTTTGTAATCAGTTCAAAACTGATGAAAAGATGGCTTTTGAATACAGTGCGTGAAATATTTTTTCTTCATATATAACTTTACACAATTATATATATATATGTAAAACACCTAATAAGTAGATATGAATATGGCGGTCTAGCTCACTTTTGGGACAGACAGAAATTCCATACAAAATACTGTTTAAAGGACAATAAAACGAATCTGTAAAATCAAACAGTAAGGCGTTCTAGCTCACTTTTGGGACAGTCAGAAAATCAACGTAAAATACTGTTTAAAGGACAATAAACTAATCTGTAACTCACGAATGAAAAATTAAACCGAATCTTTAGCTGTTTTACTGTTCATTGTAGGCTTCTAATTTTCTAAGCTGTTTTAATGAAAAAATCCAGAAATCTTAATAAAAAATCTATAAACGGAAATAATGAAAATTGCTAACAATCACTCGAGAAGTCGGGGAGATGTGAGTAAAACCGCATTCTTTTCACGAGGTTCTTCATTTACTTTCTCCAAATGTACTATAAAATCATCAAAGATTTCAGGTTTTAAAATCGTAGTCAAATTCAATGTCTAAATAGTGAAAGATTATAGGTAAAATCTTCTCATAATAAACGTGTGTATTTAAACCTACAAACCTAATGTATTCTTGAAAAGGAAAATAATTTTGTCAACGGTTCCAAGAGATAAGTAAAAATTTTTGTTCTTTTTTCTAAATTCTGAGACAAATTTTGTTTGCTTCTTATCTCCATATTGTAATTTTCTAAGCAGATTATTCAAATGTGTTAGCTTATTTCGAAATTTCTTAGGTTAAGGTCTTTCATACAAAATTTAAATTACAATCTCTACAAACTAATCTTTTATCAATAATTTCTCCTCTATTATAACACTTGTAACAGTTGGCATTATACTCTTCCATTTACAAAAGAATAAATGGAAGCTATGGAACTAAGTCTGCCGAGATATAAATTTTTCAGCGCAAATGTTTATGTTTATATTTCAACTACCGAGATAAAAAGAAATGATTTTATTTTATTATACAATTATTTAGGATATTTTGTCTATGATTACAAAGATTATTACGGAAGAAAATCGAGATTTTTCATCAGCGAAAGAGTATATTTTTAAAGTTTTAGAAGGAATGAAAGAGAACAATATGAACATCATTAACTACTGAATTTCTCTAATATCGTTCTTAATCACATCATAGGCTAAAAATTTCTCAGAAACCACAACCACATAACAAATCGCGTTTGTAACAGCATTTTGAAAATCCATATTGATAATTATATCGTTCTTTGAACTAGAAATATTGTCAAACTCTTTGTTGTATCAATGACATAAATGGGTCTATTTGCTATAAATTCTTTGGGGTTGTAATACATTTCCATATTTTTGTAGTAAACTTTCTTAAAATCTTGATACATCTGATACATGATTCTGAAAAGACCACCGGAAATGTTTAAATTTTGTAATTCATCTGGATAATAAGAACCATTCAATTTTACTCTGATATTTTTTACATCCAAACTATCGAACTTTGAAGGATTTTTTTTTCTTGATTATTCTGTCTATCTGTTTGAAAACCAATGATAACGAACTTGGGATTGAAGATATTTCTATAAATATTTGTGATATCGAACGAATAAGTTGTTTCCGGAAATACCTTTTTGCTCAATACATTGCCAATCTAGAAAATTAAAACGTGATGTTTTGAGATTTTATAATTTCATCAATCAACTGAATTTTACTCGTGGTTTTGTAATCAATCATCGGAACTCGAATGAAGAAAAACTCGTTAATTGTAATTTTTGCCATCAACAGGCATAACATTTCCAGTTGCAGTCTTCAGAATCACATCATCGTCTTCAGCTCTTATGAAACTAATGTAAAATCCCACCTTTATAGATCGGAATAGTAAACATTTTCAAAGAATCCTAAGCCGAAAATGTGCTAAATCACCGACCGCTTCAAATTGTCCAAATTTAAAAGTTGATTCAAAACTGTTTGAAAATACATCACTTTTGGAATAACAAATGGTTCCTTTAATAGTGCTTAATTGACCACAGTTTTTCGACTTCTTCTATCAATTTATTGTGTTTTTCTTACTTCAATCTTAGAAAATAAAAACGGTATAAAATTATCGATTAATCTAACATTATCAGTTCCAAGATATGCTTGACCATCTTGTTTTGTTAAAGTTCCAGAAATATAAAACTGGAAGTTAGACGAGCAAAAGTTATCTCCAAAATCAATATTAAACTCAGTTCTTTTATTCGGTTCATTCAAATGTTGTTTACTAATTGGATATAAATTTTTAAAACTCCGCCCTTTCAATATCACTAGCATATTTTCTGTAGTCCGCCATTTAATAAGAGAAATTTAAACATCGTGTATCATTTTTTCATCGATCTAATGTACGTTTTTTTATAAGAAAAGATATAAATTAAGAGTCATTTTTTAATGATGTACTTCGTCATATTCAGGATTCTCTTCCTTAAATTTTGCAATTTCGGCCACATATTTCAATAAAATCTGCACAGGATAGTAACCGCTATCTATAATATTGTTCCAATCAACTGTATCTTTATTTTTCATCCAAAAACTTTATACTCAAGTGTTGATAGAGGCAAAGAACAGACATATGATCTTTTAATTGATAATGTATATTTTCTTGAATGAACTCTGGGGACAGATTTTGATATTTTGCAATGTTATACCAATTCAATTTGTTTACGTATAATCTCATCATATCTTCGGATAATTTCATTTTTTTGAGAAATATCATCCCAATGTTCTTTTTTCAAATCTCTTTCGTGTTGCATTATAAAAAGATCGAAAGCACTGTAATGTCCCGCCATCTCTATTTATTAAGAAAAAAATTTCAAGTTTTTATAAATTGACTCTTTTTTGAGTTACATTCAGCACATTCTCCCGAAATTCTTTTAACTCCATTGATGTTTGCATAGTATTTTATATCATTTGTTGCAGTTTTTTCTTTACATCCTCACACAATATATGAGTGCCATTTATATAAGGAAAATTTTATCATGCATAAAACCCTACGCGAATACCTATTTCAGTAAGATCTTCCTCCATATATTATTAAGTTTTTTTTTCTAATTTTTGAAATTTGACAGCATAAGAATCATTGTATTCAACAAATTTATGACCAATATTCTCAAAAGTTTTCGTAGCATCTAAACTAAACTTATCAAAAGACTCTTTAAAATTAGTAAGTTTTTCATTAATTTCACCAACATCGTCTACTGATCTTCTATTTCTGGCTTCTAACTTGTCATAGACTTCTGTTGTGTAAAATCTTTAACATGCTGTTTGTGATTCTCATAATTTTGTTTTAGTTCATTAAACATTTTAATAGGAATCTTCTAATTGAATCATTACAACAACATCAAATGGATTAATTCCTTTACTAACACCAGCTAATTCTTTTTCCTTTAAAATCTAAGGCATTTTTAACATTCGATCATGTAAATCAACAATATCGATGTTTTCTGATAATTTTAGAGGTTTTAAAATTTGTTCTTTAACAACAACATCATGTTTGTCAATACCAGGTCGAACACCGACAATTCTTTTCTTATTAGCCAAACTCAAAATTCTTTTCAACTTTGATCGCTTCAGTAATTTCATCAGCTTTTTCGATATGAGACATTAAATTGGTAAATAATTTTTTTACACCATCATCAACTTCTTTTTCCAATGTTTTTATTTTTATCAGCAACTTCATTTGAACTCATGAAATTTGCAAGTTTGTTATCATATTCTGCTTTAAAATCTTCAATCTCGACAGCAAACGTATCTGAATCTGGAAGGTTTTGTAATAAATTTTCTAACTTGTTTATCAAACTCATTTCTCAAACTATCAAAATTCAAACTATTTATCTACATTTTGAATAATTTGGTGTTCCAAATACGTCAAAAATATTTTGTGAAATCCATATTTTATTAAGCAATAATTTGTTAACAAATCTTCTTTAAAATCTTTACCATTACTCAGGTTCATTTCAAAACAAAAATACACAAATGTCCACAAATTGGGGGATCGTTATTAGTCTTGAATCTGAGAGTCATTGTAGTAGACGCTTGATTTTTTCAAATATTTGATCAATTCAATCGGCGGTTTGTCCTCAATTCTTCCATACGAATCAAAATAACATGCATTCTTATCATTTTTATAATAACAAACCCAATGCGTTCCACTCCCCAAAATCGAGTCTAAATTCACAATTCCACATTCAAATTTCTTAACTTTTTCGGGTAATGTATCTCTCATGAAAATTCCTCTAAAATGTTTAATATTTTTGCAGATTTCTTCCAATTCTCCGAATGTTAAGGGTTCAAATTTTTTTTAATGTTTGATTTCACGTAATTCAAAGTTTTTTCATCTAATCCAGATCCTGTAACATCTTCCAACTCTTTATCTAACCAATTTAAAATGTTTCGAACAATAGGAATCACATCTTTTTTAACGATTGGAGCAGCTTTACGAACATAAGGAACAACATTTTTAACAACTGGAATATTTTCTCCAAAATCTAATAAATCTTTCAAAAGTCCACCATTTTTAAGTTCTTTCAACTGATTATAAGAAAATTCTATTCTGGTTCCTTTATTGTTTTTCTTATGTTTTTCGAGTTTATTGTATTGTCTATTTGTTAAAAAATATCTTATCTTCGCCATTTTTAGTTGATTGATCTATTTTAAATTGAATACTAACGGGTATTTTTTTCTTAAAAAGCGGATTTTATTTTTTCTTTCTGATTTTTGCTGAAATTTACGTTCACCTCCATTTATATAGTTAAAATTTCAAGTTCTCTTCAATTCCCATTCCTAGTTTTTCTCTTCAAAAACATTGCTCCAACTGTTGGAAGTGCAACAAATCTTTCACCTAAACTAGCATCTTTTGATAAAAATCTATCCACTGCCTTATCTTGCAAAACTTTATCTGCTATATGTCTGGAAATTTTGTGTCACTATGTTTTGCATAAAAAATATCGTGTTCCATAGCAGCTTGATCTAATTTATTTATACCAGGATCTCCTCTTTGTAGTCTTTTTTCGAGTTTTGTGCCAGGCCCCAGATACTGATAAGTTGGTACGTGTAATTCAAAAGGTAAATTGTTGATAAAATCATTTCAAAAGTCCGCTACCTTCAATCATAGATGAACTTATTGCTGGCAAAACTCGCTTTAAATATTTAATTCCATCAGGTTTTTCAATCATTTCATCAAGTTTGTTCGAAATAAAATCCTTAATCGCTTTCTTTTCGTTCAAAAAATTGTTGTTTTTCCAGCCTTCTCTTGAGCATAAATATAATTAATAATTCCATCGAGTTTTGTCAAAATCGTTGATATATCTGTACTCAATCTTATTATCACTGTATTTTCTTATACCAGATCCTTCGATTCGTTTTTTCCCAAATTGGTTTAATCAAATTGAGATATTTTTTTACCTTTACTTGACTTTGGTTTCTTAGTTGATGGATCATTATTTTGTAAATTGAATCAGATTTCCATAAAATTTCAGTATACTTTTTTCAAGTCTTCTTCAGAATATAAACCGTCTTTTGGGAACGTCAGTGCCTGTTAATAATCTCCATAAAACCTTTGAGTTTCCTTTATATGTTTTTTTCATTAATAATGATATCATTATGCTCAAAATTCACGGGCAAATTTCCAATCATAAAACTTTTCTTTTTTCTGTCCCAATACAAACCAAATTTATCATCCTTTGCTCTAGGAAGAAATTTTTTACCAATTTCACCAATTATTATATCCGTTGTTCCAGGACTTATTGGTTCAACTATGGTAGAGTCTTCAATGATTCGAGGTCTAAATGGTGTTGAAGATGGTAATTTTGGCAATTCAAACTCAGATTCTGGAATCGAAATATATCGGCAAATTGTCGTACAACTGGAACCAAATTCATTAAATTTTGATTATCGCTTAAAACATTTTCAATTTTGCCCTCAACATTTTTTATTGCAGAAGTTACAGGTTGATTAATTTTTTGAATAAGTTCTTGTTCTTCTTCATCAATTCGAATCTGTTCTTTAAATTCTTTGATTAATTTCTTTTCGATTTGATCAAGTTTTTTCGCTTCTTCAGAAGTTACGTTCACCATTTATTTAGGAAAATTTTGAAACGTGGAACACGAAACGTGGAACGTAAAAACGTGAACGTGGAACGTAAAAACGTGAACGTGGAACGTAAAAACGTGAAACGTGGAACGTAAAACGTGAACAGATTTACCGTTTTTCAGTTGTTTTCATAATGTAAATAAAAAGTAAAGATAATGTAAAAATAATTGTAACAAATATTTTATCAAGTAGATTTGTCAGACCACTGAGCAGCATTTATATAGAAAATTTATTCAAATATTTACCACTTTTAGGCTTCAAAGTTAGATTAATAGTTAAAAAATCCGTAGTCTTCCTTCCAAATTTTATCACACAGCTCATTAAATTGGTTTAAAACTCATATCAGATCCCACATAATTGTTATAAAATCTTTCTCGAATAGTGATCATCTTGCTTAAAAATAACACAACATAATTCAGATTATTTTTCTTATAACTTGTTTATCAACCTTTGAAAAAGCATTGGGAAAGAGTAGATACAAGATATGTTTTTGTGACGAGACATAACGAAATATTCCTTAATAACGTCCTGATTTTCCAAAATACAATCATCAAAAACGATTAACGAATTGGGTTTACACTCGCTTAATGGAACTATGTCCTCAGAGGCATTATAAAAAATGTGATACCTTTTTGCTTAAGTTTTTCTCAATATTTTCAAATCTCTCTTGCAATTTTTATAAGCGTCTTTGTTCTAAAGATTTACTAAAAACATACAAATTGGAATTAAGGAATCAACCTATTGTAGATAAAATTCAATAATAAAGTTGTTTTTCCACATCCACTTGAACCAACAATTAACAATCTGATTGGTTGATCTTTCTTATTTTTCTCTTCAAACGTTTGAAGTTTTATCTGATCTTTTTTGCTTTAAAAATTTCTCCATTTAAATAGAAGATTTTCATCTTGAAGCAACGCTTGCGAAAATGAAGCTGTTCAAGTTGACTTCAGAAAGCTCTAAATTAGTTTTTAAACTTGGAACATCCTATACACTTAGAGGAAGAATCAAATTATTTTTATCGTTTTAAGCGGTTTTTATTCTGACAATTTTGTAATAAATATTAGTGAAAGTTCTCCTTATTGTATAGGATTTAGTGAGAAGAACATAACAAAATATTATGGTTTTAAACAAAGGATATATTATACTTTCGATCAAATTAAAAATTCCCTTAAAAATTATCTAAAAACATTCAAACAATCAGATAAATCTTTAAACTTTGACGAAAACAAGTTTGAAATGCAAAAAAATTATCTCTCTAATAAAATTCAAATAAAATCACCAGTAAGAATAATGTTTTTCAGCAATTATTGTAGATTTGTTAGGGTTTGTTCAAGAACACTATTGAGCCAAATCAGGTATATTTAGAAATAAAACGCCAAAATTTAGACCGTTTGATGTAATTGAAGTACATTGTAATCTCGTTGAACCTAGTTTTGAAAAATCATACCGAACATTTACACAAAGAATCTGAAATTTTGTACACTTTTTTCCCAAATGTTGCTTATGGATCAAAAATCAGTGAAAAACCGAATGAAATCGATTATATTCCAATTAGAAAAAATATTAAAAGAATTCAAAAAGTCGTTCTAACTATACAAGACTCTGAGGAAATTTAATAAATAATGAGAGTAAAACAACAATAAATTTAAGATTGTCGAAAGAAATGATGAATCAAGGGGGGAACGAAATCGTTCTTACCTTCAAACTTTCAAAACGAGTTGATAATGATGATAAATACCAATACTTTTATCTAAAAGATAAGGTAGCCCTCGAGGGCCACCTCACAAATATTCACAAAAAAATACGAATAAAGACAATGTTTAAAAGAAAAATACAAAAAAAAGCTTTGAAAACATAGATTCTGACAAGGGTATCGAATCGCGACTCTTTCAAAATCTTCATCCTGACCCTGTTTTTCATCAATGAATCAGGACTTTATACTCAAAATAAAAATTGCTTGTTAAATTTTATTTCTATCTAAATGGAGTCAGTTGTAGACCTACTTAATAATCAACTAAAATTCAATAACAAACATATCTTTACGATTGTTGACGAAAACAATGTGATCTGGTTTAAGGCTAAAGACGTAGCAAAAATTCTAGAATATGAAAATACTATGCAAACGATCAGAATAAACGTTGAAGAAGATGAATAAAAACTTCTATTTTAATCTAAATATAAGGGGGGCTATAAATAGCTTACCTTCAAAACTTCCAAAATAACACTGTTTTCGTTAATGAATCTGGGCTTTATTCTCAAAATAAAAATTACTAGTTAAAATTTTTTTCTATCTAAATGGAGTCAGTTGTGAATCTACTCAAATCAATAATAAAGAAATTTTAACATTTGTTGACGAAAATAATGAATTTTGGTTTAAGGCGAAAGATGTTGCAGAGGTGTTAGAATATAAAGATACGAAGAAAGCAATTAAAGAACATGTCAAAGAAAAATATAAAAAAAGCTTCGAAAACATACATTCTGAAGGTAGGGGTGATTCGCCCCCGCCTTCAAACTTTCAAAAAAACACTGTTTTCATCAATTGAAGCAGGCATATATTCTTTAATCTTGAAATCTAAAATGAAAAATAGCAGAAATGTTTCAAGATTGGGTTTTAGAAGAAGTTTTAACCAAGTATTCGTAAATTTGGTGTGTACAAACTTGAAAACAAGATTAAATATTTAGAGGACGAAGTTAAACACTTGCAAATTAAAGAGATGAAATAAAAACGGAAATAATCGCAAAACAAAGTGTAAAAATTGACTTAATGAAACCAGACCTTGTTTTGTAAAGAATTTGCTAAGAAAAAACAACCATGTTTTTGTATTAATTAAGAAGAATCACATGTGGGAATATCCTTATTACGTTTATTCAAGAGCTCAAAAGAAGAGAAATACCGAAAAGATTGAAAGAACTTGAAATTGATTACCCAGAAATGGAAATTTTATTAAGACAAGGAGATCCAAATTCTATCAATCTGTATAACCAAATGAAAGAATCTTTGAATATTTTTATACAACGGAAATCATTTTACTACAAATATGGCAGAATCTCGACTGATTTATAGAATATCTAAATTACACGATGAAAATGTTACTCAATTTTACTAAAAACTCTTGAATTATGATATTTTGTTTGTAAATGTTTTTGATAATTATTTAACCATTTTTATAGTTTCTTCCACATTCACATTGAGTATCTTCATAATATAATCTATGGTGATTCTTCTTTACACAATCTTTACAATATGAGTCTTTCTTATCTCTACTATAGGGATGACTATTAAACTCTGAAATTTTTTTTAGTTTCTTTACATTTAAGACATTCTTTCTCTTCCAAAGTTAATTTTTCTATTTTTATCATACAGCTCTTTATGATACTTCCTATAACAATCTTTACAATTATAAATAATTCCATCTTTTCTACTTTTATCTTTATAAAAAGGCTTCAAAACCTTTTTATTTCTTTGCACATTGAACATTTCTTTTGAGCCCTCCATTATATAGAAAAAATCTTTGACTTTCTCAAATTCATATTCATAAAAACTTTCCGGTTATTTCTTCATTATTTAAATCTTTTATACTATAAGTTACAGGATCTGTGTTATTAATTTGATAAATCACAAAGATTTCTCTTGACCAATTGTTCTTTATATTTGTTCGAAAATGTTTGTTTTTTAAAACTAACAATTCTTACATGATCATTGACTTTAAATTTAGTTTTTCGTGTGAATTTCTGGTGGAACATACTTAAAAACCGACTCTAATAACTCTTTTTTTCTGCATCTTTATCTACGTCTTTTAGGCTTCATTTTGATTGTGCTATGAACAGTATCGTTATATTTCTTTACGATTTCTTGAAGAATATCGATCCATTTAAAGTTTTTATTAATCTCAAAAATTACTTTCATTCTCTCATTTTGAGTTCTGTTATATCTCTCTACAATACTTGATTTCTCTTCGTTTTCAGTATGATAAATCTTAATGTTGTATTTCCTCAAAACGTCGTTAAATTCTTTATTTTTAAACTCTAAACCCCTTATCTGTATGAAGTAAGTTAGGAGGTTTTGTGATTGATCCTTATGGCAATCTTTTACTATATCTTTCGAAGGCTTTTTGAAACATCTTTACCGTTTTTTTCTTTTGATAGCTCTTGACCAAGCATATTTTGAGAAAGTATCAATAACATTTAACAGATACTTTAAATCCATCATTTTGATCTGAATAATTAGACATTATAACTAAATCTGCTGCCCATAAATCGTCAATTCCTAGTGTTATAATTTTTCTCTTTTTAAAACTTTTTTTCGTACTGGTGCATGAATTTCTCTAGCTTCAATCTCGATTTCTTCCTTATTCTTAGATTCTTTCTTTACTTGTTTTTCATTTGGATTCTTTATAAATTTACTCTTATTTGTCTTACATTTTGAACATTTTGCTGCAATTCATATACAACCCGTTTTGAGTTTGAACGATTTTAGAATCTATATTTTTTCGTTTTTTTTCTTGCATTTGTGGCAGTGAATCAAATCATCTTCCATTTACATGTCAAAAGTTTCCAAGTTTATTTAACTCATCTAATATATTAGATTTTGCTTCGCCTTTATATCCATACGGTACTGTATCGATCTTATTTTCTAGGACATTTCTCTTATCATCTTTAGCGTTCATGCCAGCTTGTTTATGGTGATGGTATACAATTCATGTTTATAGCTTTTTATTACAGTCATCTCCCTAAATTCTTCTTTATCTTCGAACAAACATCTCTTTAAGTTTTCGATATTTATTGTTTTATTTACAACGCTTCTCTTAATTCCTTTACACCTAACTGGGTTTTTATCTAGATATTTGTACGAGTACATCTTAGACCTTAAACCACAAAATTCTTCTAAAACTTCGCTATTTAACTCATCTTTGAATTTCCCTATTACCTTCTTATTTTTAGTCGTGAAAACATTTATGATCTTTTGGATAATCACTTGTATCAAAGTCATCTATATTTTCTTTAATAATTTTTAAAAGGATCTCGTTTCAATTCTAGAAAATAACTGTCTGTATCCATGTAACACAGATTCAAATCTGGATCAAACTTCTTTAATTTGTTGTAATAAAACTCGTACAATAGCAATTTTGAGAGGTCGAGAACTGAAAATCCTATGTAAATCGTTTGTTAAATTTAACCTTTTGTTTGTACATGTGACTCGCTATACCAGTTGTCGTCAAAGATGTTAAAGCATTTTAAGTTCGTTTTCTTGGCCTGTTTCATTGAAAATTCTTCATTTCCTAGTCTAATATCACATCTGTTTCTCACATTTTCCATAGATTTCCAAAAACTGAGTTGTTCATACAGCTTATAAAAGTCCTTTTCAAAGTCACTTGTAGCTTTGGTTCTCATGTTTGTGTTAAAATCAATGTAATCTTTCATAAAAGGCTTCTGATCGAATGCAATAACTCTATTCACATGTTTCAAAATCATACCTTGTTTCCAGATAGAATTTCAAATTTCTAGAATGAACAACATATTCAGTTTTATCCAGTAGAGTTGTGCAAAGTTTGTTGTTATAATGTTCTGGAGCAAGAGGCAAATCTTTATGATTTTCATGTAAATTCTTCGGATATCTAGATCGACTTCGAGAATATAGCCATAATCTTCGTCGCCAGTTGAGTTCCAAAATTGTTTCTTTCCAATCTGCTGTTGTATACGTTTTAGGATCCATCCACTTGATTTCGTTATATGGTAAATTTTGCATTAGGCCATACCCATAAAGGTTATTAGCATCGACGTACAACAAATAGTTTTCAGGCTTTGTCTTATCAAAATCTTTTAAATATTTGTTATTTGCTTTCACATATCGTTTAATACATTGAGAAATGCCTCCGCGAATACCTTTTTCGATCATCAAATACATATTATAATCACTAATTAATTGTAATTTCTATATTCGTTAATTTTAACATAGCATCCCATGCAAGACTGGGAGCTGTTAGATAGTGTGCTGGATCAAGTTTATAGCAATTCAAACAAATATTCCTAAAATTTTCAAAGATATCAGCGAGCAATAGAACATCTTGAATGTTATAGAGATCAGAGTAATTTCCTAGATTTTTCTCTTTTTTAATTTGTTCCATACATTTAAGTAGTGTTGAAAATCTTTCTCAATATGCTCTCATCTGTCAAAAAGTGAATAGAAATCTTGAATTCTCAATTCTTCTGTGTAATCAAGTTTTTCAATACTGTCGATAAATTCGTAAGGAAATATGCCTTTTCCAGATAGAATTTTAAAGATTTCTTCTTCGTCATTTGGTTGTCTATCTAGAATTGCGTTCAGACCATCTTGTATAAAATGATTTTGTATGTTTGAAGTCTTCTCTCTTTAGATTTTTAGCTAACTTTTCTATAGACGATGCCATAAATCTGAACGTGTCTACGAAAGAAAACTTGATGAACTTTCTTGGTTTATCATCTTCAAACTCATACCCATATCCTGAATTTACTGAATAATTTATGTATTTTTCATCGGTGTTTGCGATCAAATCAACGTTTCCATATTGTTTAGCCAATTCTTTTTTGTACAAATGAGTGTCGTAACATGACATATTGTGACAGAAAACTGGAATATTCTGAGGAAATTTGAGATTTCAAGTTACAAGATAAAATGAGCTGAACCTCTATAATTTACCTGTTAAATGACAATGAATCTCGTACTTTTTTTCTTGTTTGATTATCAAAACCCTCACATTCACAAATATGGCAAAGATTTGAATTTTGATATGCAATTTCTTCTTCTTCGGTCAATTTCATAGGTATTTTATTCTTAGAATTATACTTTTTTAGCTATGTATTTCGATAATTTATTAAGTTCTTCAAACAATTTTGCAGGAACATTTGGCAAATCTTCTTCATTTTTGGCTCGATAACATATCGGCTTGTACATACGATTGGTCACATTAGACACTAAGTATAGAGTAAAACCATATGGAATGTGCTTCTGAATCTTGGTTGTGATCGATTTTTTGCGGATTGTGTTTGCATGTGGGAATCTTCTCTAATATGCTTTCAAAATCCATATAAATAACGTAAGGATGAGAAAATTTCTTTTGATAAATTAATAAATGTTGTTGTTTGACCTGGAAACGGCATAATTGGCTTACAAACTTCGTGATTTTTTACAAATTTCTAAATGGTCTGTTAAATCTCCAGATTTGTAGAAATGGCTTAAACATCTTCTGCATAGAAATTTTTTGTGTTCATGCTTAGATAACTGAGAGAAAACAGCTTATTTAAATCTGTTATCAAAACATAATGAGATTTGTCTTCTTGTTTTACATACAATAAAGTCAATGTTTAATAACTCAGCGTCGTATTTTTCAGAAATTTGTAATGGAACAATATTGAGTTTCTCATCATAACTGTAGATATTTATAGACATTTTTTGGATATTTGTACTTGGAATTGTGACTTCGTTTTTCAAATAATTGTATATCTTTTAAGGACATTGGATACTCGAAACCTGAAAATATCTCGTCATTTACAAATTTCTCGTATTGCTTTGCTCTGTCAGCATTCTTTTTCGGGTTTTTCAATAGCGCATCGGATAGAATAAACAAAACAGAAATCATCTTTATTTTTGATATTTACACAAGCTTTCTTATCTTTGATTTTCTTTGGTAAATCGATATATGATCCTGCGTTCATAAATTCGTGTTTATTAAGGCTCAAAATCAGTTGTTTACCAGCGTTTTAATGTCCATCCAGAACCTCGATTTGGATGATTTGTCTGTTCTCGATGTGTTAATTTATTAAATTGCTTAGTAATAAAGTCGTTTATGTCAAAGATCTCGTCTGCTTTTATAGTAAAATACATTGGGCAAGTTTGTGTTTCACCGTTCACTAAAGTTCTTTTCGTATTCGCATTCCAAAGAGAGATATCCCTTCATATTTTTAACGGTTTCTTGAAATTTTTCGATTAAACTTTTAATTTTCTGGACGCAAAATAGAAAAGATATTGTAAATTGACATGAAATTTTCATTTAAATTCGTTAAAATGTATTGCTTGAAAAGACCATGGATAGAGGATAAAACTTCTACATCATGATATTTTCGGGTTTCTCTCATTAAGAGTTTTGTCAATTTCCTTCGATCATTTCAGACTTAGTTTTATCGTTTGTTTCAATGGACAATTTCTCAGCGATTGATTTGAATTTTTTTCATCTTTAAATAGATTGAGATCTTTTTTACTTTCCTTAAAATTTTTCTTTAGTTCACGCAATTTTTCTATATTATACATTTCTCTCGTGACCATCGATTGAGATTCTCTTTAGCCAAGTCTTCAAATAATTTAATTCTTTTTCATAAATATCTTTAGTTTTCAGATGATTCTTTGACTTATAATGTCGGGTAAAATGATGTTCAAAAACATCTTTTTTGCAGTATGGGCACTCTATCTTTTTCCGCTCCATATTTAAAGAGCAAAAATTTGTAAACTAAAATTTTGAGAAGTGGTGAATTTTTGACACAAATCAGCACAAATTGTAGTAAAACAGCTGTAGATTCTTCTATTTATTATAGAAAAATCTGTAAACTAAGACTTAAAATTATTGAAAAAATAGTATAGTTTATAGTAATAAAAGTACTTTTATTACTATATTGGTTTTGTTAGGGGTAATTTTAAATTCTATAATACTATTTTTTCAATATTTTTTTCTTTAACTTTTCAAGATTTTTCATTAAGATTTTTAATATATTTACAACAGAATTTTCGAGAAATATCGTTCACATTATCAACTTTAAAGCTAAAAATTCGCAATAATTAGAGAAATTCAGTAGATTTTCAGGATTTTTCAAAAAACTCTAGTTATATGCACCTTAAGAGCTGTAGTTTTTGACCCTAAAAACCGTGTTTTTAGGGTCAAAACCCCGGTTTTTTGTGTATTTTGGAAGTATAGTTTTGATTTTTCACCTTAAAAGTGTAGAAAGTAATTAATTTTTTTCTATGTAAATGGCGCTGTTACAAGAGTTGAATAAGGTTGGTGATTTAAAGTTCAAAGAATACAAGAGATTAATAGAATTAGAAGAAAATAAGAAATACAAAATTGTGAATCTGGAGAAAATGAAAGATAAATTCGGGTTTTACAATAATTGCCGAGTTGGAAGATTATAAAGTACACTTACCGAACAGATTTTTGACTGTTTTTGGATGAAAAAAAGATTAAAGAATTGAACAAAAAATGAAAAATTACACTTGGTTGTTACTGGAAAGAAGACTATTAAAGATAAAGACTGTGTTACAATTAACTTCGTGGAATAAAGATTTCGAAGATTTCTGGATTTTTTCATTAAAACAGCTTAGAAATTAGAAAGCCTACAATGAACAGTAAAACAGCTAAAAGATTCGGTTAATTTTTCATTCGTGAGTTACAGATTAGTTTATTGTCCTTTAAACAGTATTTTACGTTGATTTTCATGACTGTCCCAAAAGTGAGCTAGAACCGCCTTACTGTTTGATTTTAACAGATTCGTTTATTGTCCTTTAAACAGTATTTTGTATGGAATTTCTGTCTGTCCCAAAAGTGAGCTAGAACCGCCATATCTTCATATCTACTCCTATATATATATATATATATATATATATATATATATATATATATATTATATATATATATATATTTAAAATTATTAAAATCATAAAAGGTTTTTTGTATCTATTCAAATAAAATTTTAACTAACAAAAGTATCTAAGTCCTTGTAACTATCACTCATTTACATGCTGCAAATATTTCGCATTTCATATTAAGCAATTTATATTTAGGCCTGTTTATTTCTTGGCTAAATTTCTGGATTAATCCCTAAAATTGTAGGGGCAGTGATAAAAAATATATTTTGCTCTGTTTGTTGTCATGCTATGTTGCAAAACTACAGGTATGCATTTAAAATAAATGTGTTTCAAACCCATCAGCGATTTCACAACTTTATTCCTAAAAATTTTAATACGTTGTTGAAACCCTCAATCCAATCTTTCCATATCAGTGTATGTATATATATAAAATATATATAGTGTCAAATATTAAATAAAGACCACCAGTTTTTAATAATGAAATTGCATATTGTAGGGACGTCATTGGACTTGATAACAAAACATAATGTCACTTAGCAATCTTACACAGTACAGAATAATTTCAGATGTCAACAAGTTCCTAAATATTATTAGGAATGTTACGTTGTATTACTAATCGAGAGACATACAGAGTCTGTAAGAATGTAAACTTAGGTCAAAGGGGGATCTTAATTGAGTAAACCGAACCACGCCAATTTGAAAGGAAGGAGAAGTGATCGTATTTTATTTATTTATGTGAGATAGATCTTAAATGGTATGTACAATAATATTTTTAATTAAGGGTGTTAGAAACAGTGTTTAAGTTCGTTTTATTGTAAGCAATTCATTGTTGAAAATTATTTACGCGTACTTTAATAAGTGGGTGACTTTTTGTTTTATATTTACGTACGCTATTGGACATGCACGTATATGACATGGTTATTATACAATAATGCTGCCCATAGTTGTGCCAATATTTAAGAGGGGGGGAAATGAGTCGATTGATCAATACAGGCCAGTTACTCTCCTTTCTATTTTCTCAAAAAGTTTTGAAAAGGTCGTTAGATTACGTTTTTTAAGCTTCCTTGAATCAAATATATTTTTCTCAAATAATCAATTCGGTTTTAAGAAAAGTACAAGCACTGAGGACGCTGTTGAAAAACTCATGCATAACATTTATTCCAACTTAAATTCAAACATGAATGTATCAGGACTATTTATTGATTTTAAAAAGGCTTTCGATTTGGTTCGTCACGGTTTTATGTTATCAAAACTTGAATTTGCCGGAATCAGAGGCCCGATACTTAATTGGTTTAGAACTTTTTTAGAAAACTGTAAACAACAAGTTCGCGTAAATACTTGCCTAAGTGAGGAAAAATTTACTAGTCTTGGAGTCCCGCAAGAATCAGTTCTTTTGGCAGATCTTTTTTCTCTCTTTATCAATGACCTTCTATTGGAACCCTTTTGTGGTGAAATAATAGCGTTTGCAGATGACATTGCCTTCGTTTACTCTTCTGAAGGGTGGGATGGTATTAGGGAATCAATCAATCATGACTTAATATTGCGAAAGTGGTGTGATATAAATGCAATGATGGTAAATGTGATAAAAACAAAAATAATTATTTTGATTTGATTAATTAACTATATTTTCAAATATCATGCGAATAGTTGCTCTGATTTAGCTCGCTGTAACTGCGATGAAATTGAACAAGTGAATGAGATTAAATATTTGGGAATTGTTTTGAATAATAAAATTACGTGGAAACCTCACATAAATAAGTTACATTCAGAAGTTAGGAAATCTATCAGAACATTTTACTTTCTAAGAAATATTTGCAATGCCCAGTGTTTAAGATCGTTATACTTTGCGTTAATTAACTCTAGATTACAGTATGGGATTCAGTTTTTTGGGTGGTACCCATGACGTTCTAATTAACAAGCTGTTTGTAACCCAAAAATATTTCATCCGAATAATCTCATTCACAAATCAAAGAGATTACACAGAACATATTTTCAAGCAATTAAAAATACTACCAATTAAAAATTTTTTTGTTTTCAAAGTTTTACGGTTATTTTTTAAATTAGCGGTAACAGAGGAACCGAAAACTTAACATATAAAACCAGAAGTACATCAAGGCGTCTCTTTGTTAAACCTAAGGTAAATAAATCGTTCTTTTTAAAAACATCTGTATATCTAGGGCCAAAATTGTTTAACCTGTTGCCTGATAAAATTAAAAAATTAATAGTTTCAATTTATTTTCAAAAAGTATTAAAGATTGGCTTCATAGTGTTGACAATTTAAATTTTCTTTTTTCAATCTTGACATAATTTTATATTTATACATCTATCATAATTATTGACACCTGTTTATTTTACTATTTTTAGTTGAATCATGGTTTGTTAATGAGTATACTGTATTGTTATATTTTGCTGCTATTATATTGTATTTTTATTATATTTTTAGTTATTTTTTAACTTCATATTGAAGACATGTTTTAAGTTAATAGTATGTGTTCACGAGCTGCAGAAGTTCTAGTGTATTGTTTGGAAGACTAATAATTAAGTTGTAGTTTTAATGTTTTTTCCCATAGTTTAATTTATTTTATAAGTACATGTTTCTGTTAATTTCCATAACCATCGCCTGCTGGATTTTTTGTTGCGATATTTCTAATGTATATATTGTATGTAAAAAAATGGAAATAAATAAATATTCTTTTATATTCTAAATATTCTATTCTATATAGTATGACAACACGAAAAGAAATTATGTCCAAATAATTTTAACTTTACGAGAACTTTATAAAACACGGTGAAGGTGTGTGCATTGAATACTGAGATCAATGCGTTACACATTCATAAGTACCCCACGGTCCTGTCATTGATGAATGGGCAACTTAGCGTCCTCTTGTGTCCATGCGTCTGGCTAGTTTTATAGCCTATGATTGATCTTCGTATTATAAACTGCCACATAAGCAATTGAATGGTATTTTATGAACAATAGCATCAAGTTTCAATTAAATTCTTCCAAATTTCCCATAACCTTGAAAAGATTTTTAATGGCCCTACAAATTGAGCCATTGAATTCAAATATTTAGCTGTTAAAATAAATATGATGTATAAATATGTTCCCTCAAAATACCTGTAAAGATTGTGAACAGTGTGTAACTTAACAATTCGTAAAATTTATAACATTTATAATATGCAGTATTAATAGATTAAATGTAATTTTACAGTTGTCAACAATTCAACATAATAAAACCAGGAATAATACAAGAAGGACGAATACAATTAATCAAGTATGCAGCATAAGTTTTGTTTTTGAGAAGACAAATAATAGTCTAAAAACAAACCATGTGAGAAAACTAAGAGCCCTTAGTTTGGAGAAATTAGTGCGGAATTCATTTACTTCATAAGAACGCTACCCACATATAAATAAGCAATAGATAACGAGCTAAACGTGCTATTTTTTACTCTGAATGACAGTGGCACATATAGAGAACTTACATTGAGTTTTGCCTTATTATTGCAAATATTATATAGATATTAAAACTACAAAAAAATATGATACAACAATTTGTATTTTATATATGTTTTTAAATCGAAACGCCTTTAATGTAAACGTAAAGTAATGCGCTACCTGAGGCACTACTACCAAATAGTTTTAATAAATTTTAATATAAAACTACATTGTGACTTTAATAAACGAATTTTATAAACACTCACTATCTTTTGTTATAAAAATATACCTCACCATGATGATCGCTTTGATTTCATTCACATAAAAATCAATAGTCGTAAATTAACACGTATTAATGTAACAAGTTTTCAAAATGTATGCTGCAACCAAAATTACTGGGCCAGTGAATATTTATTATATGTACACGTGGAAGCATATACTTCACATACATTTGAATACACGGGAACAGAGTTGTTTCATACATTGTGTCAATATATTTTGTATAATACTGCACTACATTTTAAATCTGAATACAAGCTACATGATGTAACACTTGAGTTATAGACAATACAATGGAGAATAGTTCCCATCCATCAATGACAGAATCTGTGTCGTTCTCATGAATGTATAACATTTCACCTCAATGCGACTTTATCAAGTTTTAAAAGTGGCCTGTCAAGTTTGAAATAACATGGCCGTTTTTATAGTGGTATTTAGGTCATGCTAACAAACGACGTAAATGAATCTCAATTTACAGGTCAGTGACACTGTTACAATATAGCACATGCCATTCTATGTATGGAATATACATATATAGCGTTTCTCCGTAATAATTTATAGGTTTGTTTAGCAGTAAAATATCAGATTCATACGTTTTTAAGGTTTAAATAGTCAATAATACATTTTCTGTATGTAAAGATGTATTACTGTATATATTACAGATTCTACATCGTAATGTAACGCTTAATCAGAAGTACACATTTGTGAAATAATAGTTAAAATAAGGAACTGCGGAATGTTATTAAAAATTAAATTATTTCCACCCAAAAAACCTATAATTTTTTTTATATATTGTACTACAAAATATGGACTAACAATAAAACTCCTTACAGCCTTTATAATTCTGAAATTGTATAAATTTATCAACATTTTATAAAATAAAACTCATTGTAAAAACATCTCGCAATATTGTTTACAACCAAATATTATAATATTTACAATACATTTAGTTATTCAGTGTTCGATAATGTACTTTATATAGTTATAGTATAAAGTATAATTATAGATAATAATAGTATAATTATTAGTAAAAAGCAGCTTTAATGAAGACATGAAGTTTTGTTCTTTTTTTAATGTGTAAAAACAAAATCTTTCTAAAGTTCTATTAGTGAGGCAAGGCTCACTACTGACCACTGTTGCAATTATAAATGTAAAAACACATTTAAAATCATAAACGTAAAACAAACTTACTATAACATACAATCTGAGCATGTACTATTAAAATATTTTGTCTACCAAAACGTTTATAACTACAAAATTAGGTAGCGTACCTTAAATCTGTCTTCAGTGCATTTAGTTTGATCTAGAATCCATTTAAGAGTTAAAAACTCATCGCCAGGCTATTCAACCAACAATCTTATAACATTGTATAAACCTTCGTTAAAATTGCATAAATACTCGCATACATATCACGAGGACAAAATAAATATAAACACGTTAAAGTGTTAAACACTATTGATTTACTAGTAGCATAAATTATTCCCTCTTGAGACGCTTATGCTTTATAATTCAATATTTGAGCTTTGTTAAGTAATTATGTGCTATGTTATAAATTTTAAGACTAGGTTATGGGATATTTATTTTAAAACCGATGATATATCTAAACGTAACAGACTGACAAGAAAGTGAGTGAATGGAAATTTTGTAACTATAATAATTATAAGGTCCAGCCTCCGTTTATCCTATTTTCATCAATAACACCACTCAACAGAGCGAAGTATCCGCTCCTAATGGTACTTATGAGTGCTCTCCAGAGATCAAAGTAGACGAAAATTTATAGCCGTCACTTGGTCTCCTTAAGGCACGGTCTAAGGTCCGGCTTCTCCTAATCCCCCTCCACTGTTTGTGTATATTTTGTTCTCCTCTTAATTTAATATTCAAAAAGATGTAGTTTTAATTTCTCTAAAACTAAATGTTTTTATTTGTCAGTACACAGAGAAAAAGTAATAAGAACTAATATCGCAAAATATTTCATAAAAAGATGTTATGCTATATACGCTTAGTATAACTATAACCAAGAGACAGTGTTACAATTATGATTTTAAATATTATTTGTATAGTTAAATGTTCGTTTAGGAAGCTACATTAAGCATACATTAAGCTTTGACAAAGTGTGCTATACATTTCGTAATTGGGTTGATTTAGTTGTAAAACACATATAAAACTATTTTAACAACCTCTGCTTAAATTTATGAGTACGTATTACTTCTTTAACTACAATAAAACAATTTCGTTCTTTATTAGAAATATTTTAAAGATAGACGGAGGCTTTCCTTAACAGTAGGGAAGGTGCATAGATAAGAATCCCTTCCCCAAAACTTATACAGTAGTTGATTTATAGTACAGAAAGAATTTATTAGATTTACTGAAAAGTTTGCATACTTGAGTAATATGTTTATTAATATTATTTTTCCCATAAGATCATGGTTTCTAACTAGGTTTAAGGACCCTGTACCTGGACAACGATGTGTTTCCAGTCGTCCTTGAATCCAAAGTTTCTTACTGAATATGAGATTTATAAAATTATTTGATGTACTTTCCTCAAGGCCCGCTTGTGTTCTCCTATAAAGTAATTATCGGGAACTTTTACAAAGAATAGGAGAACATTTTAGCTAGTTTTAAGTCAGAGATTGTCATTTCCAACTAGGAAGCACTTCGTAAATTGTCTTTTTGAGATGTTCTGTCCAAGAAGTGAGATGTCCTGAAGTACAATAACAGCAATCAGCTAAGCTTCTCCGGGTGTATTTCTTTATTTCATCAACCTGATCTTAAAAAACATTACTTTCCATTGGAGAACTACTGGTAATAAATACAACTTAGGCGGTGATCAAGCACCCTCTATATTGGGAGAAATTCCCCTTTCCAATACTACCTCTCTAGCTACCTTTAACTGATCCATAACCAACTGTATATAGGTGTTATTGCTGGATAAATAATATGTTGTTTCTTTATTCGACAAAACAAAGCTGTTATCGTAAAATAATACTTGGGAATTAAAAGAACAACATAGTACTCATGTTTCTTATAATTTTAAGTAAGTAAAGTAGCAGAGAATCTGAATAATTTTGACCATAATAATATTTTTAAACTGTTGTATAGCTTGTAATACAACAAAGTTTGATATTATAGTTCAAGAATTTATTAGTATAATTTTTCCTTCTTTAACATTTCTGTTAAAAAATATTTTTATTTAAGCTTGAAAACACTAACTAAATTATAATTTACATTAAATATAAATTATTATTAATATAAGATAAGAACCACTATTTCCTTTATTATTTAAGTGAATTAATATTAAAATTATTTCAATAATGTAATTTATAGAATATATGTTTAAAACTTACATCATAATAAATTACAAAACTAAGGCTGTTAATTTTTATTTCACGTGATATGGTTAATTTTCATTTTATATAACCCAAAAATATACATATGAACGTTACAAATACATCAATAATTGTTTTTAGTGATACTTCAAAATATAGAAAGTGAATAAAGAGCAACGTTTATAAAGTGAATGTGGTCATGCTTTTGAGTAAATATATACTGTTAGGTAAAAGAATAAGTATAAATGTTTTATCCCAAACAAAATATCTTTGCAGATTGCATTCAGTTTGCAGCGTGAAAACCGGTTTTCAAGGAAGTGGTAACACTGGACCTGGTTACATTAGTTAAAAATCTGCGTTTGACATGAACTTATACGGATATTTCTTTACGGTTCTCTTATCATTCTTATCATGTATTATTTACCTCTTACAATACCAACCGTTTCTGTATTATGTGTCTCTAAAGATATCCAAAGCCTAAAACCGTGAATACAAAAGAAATGATAGTGATTTGTATATATCCTCAAAAGCGAGCGTGTAATTTATGATTTAAAACTTAACAATCATATTATGCTGGAATAAAGATTGCTATAAACAATTAAGACAATCGTAAAACTTACGGTATTATGTCTGGTGAAATGTAGCGAAACATTTAATACAAAACGTAAATATCTGTAGGGTAATCAAAAGAATTTAAGGGATCAGAAACATTTGTTATGTAACTTCAGTTTTAACTCCTAAGAGGCAATACTGGTAGACTATAGCATGTATTACTCTTTATCACAAGCCAAAGTTCAGCAGCCCATAATTAGTTCTATGGTAGTTTGAGGGTGGAATTAGCCACAGCCACTTATCGGTCTGGCCAGCTGCCACATCCCCCATCCCGACGTTCTCTCATTTCCACTTCATATTTACTAGATGGTGATTAGGTTGGAAAGAAAAAAAATTATGGTTGCCTGTAAAGTCGGTTTTACGGGGGAAGATTTTACGTGACAATGTTTTTTTCTCGGTAGAATATTTATTGATATGAATATTATTAAATTGCACAATAGGAACAAGGAATTGAATGAAAATAAGAATTGCACAAATTTTAACTATAGAAATATATTTTGTTTAATAAAACATTGTACATAATTTGAAATTAATTAAAATTTGTTATTGTAAATGGTAAAGTTGAATAAAATATTTACTAAAATTGGAATTTGAAATTCTTGCTAAACACAGTTAAATTCTAACTCCGCGCGTGGTGATTGGTCGGTTTAGTTCGTTTGTTTGGTCGCACTGTTATGACAGGTTAGAGGTTATAATTTTGTTATTTTAAATGTTTGACTAGCAATACGCGCTGTTTCTTCTCAATCTACTGAATTACGATTGATTGCAGAGTGATTTAAACTAATAATTTACTTAACACTATCAACATTTGTCAATAGTATGACATAACCTATAAACTCAGTTTCTCAACTTTTGTGTCAATCTAACAATTAATCAATCAATCATAGTTTACGATAATGAAATATCAGTGTAAAATTATTTACCTTTATTGTTGTAGTTGTTGTAAATGACGAATCTAAGCACTCCACATTTTCACGAATAAACATAGTTATCTGCTTTATCCCGTGCGGCGGACCCACAGTTATCTGCTTTATCCCGTGCGGATCCCGTGCGGCGGACCCACTGGACGGGCATCGTAACGTTACCGGGCGTTACACTTTTTCATGAGTGACTCCGAGCCGCAACCTAATTTAAGACGTTGTCACGTCAAAAATGTTCAGCTCACTGTCTAGTGATGAAAAATTTATGTTGTTCCTGTAATAAACCATGGCTATTGCAGGTGTATAAATTTTGGTAATTGAAGGCTCCCAATATATAAGAAAATTGTTTTAAAAACATTATCCGTTGAGGCTTTTTAAACCTTTTTTGGCCTACAGTACCTGTTTTAGGGTTCCTTAAATACTCGTATTATATGCAGTGATATTACCTAATATCTATATAATTATGTAATATTATATATTAATAGCAGTTACCAGAGTACGGCGCCCCTTATAGAAGAAATGGTTGGAGGAGAGACAACCAGAGGTAACACGAACCACCCTGCCCTGGTCCGGTTTAGTGGACGGATCGGAAGTGGGTTTGCAGGGAGGATCTCAAGACGGAGGACTTGAACCGGGGGCCGGCATCCACCGCAGTGGTCGACCTTTTCTCGGGGACGGAGAGTTGGAATGTATTCCTCTACTAAAACCACCCCCACCGTTGTTTGGGCAGACGTTTGTAGAGGCGGTTAAAGGCAACCCGGATTTGGTCGCAACTCTCGTGTCACCCCAAATTCCCCGTTAAGATAAGACACGAAGAAGGCCATATCGACTCTGGCCGCAGTCCGCTGACCGGCATGGACAGCGAGTTCTTCCAGTGACATCGGGTGATGTCAGGAGGCAGAAGGTGCGAGCCACAGCCGGGAGGTCAGCAAGTTGCGAGACTCCACCCCGCTGCAGGACATTCATAATTGGCTTGAAACAGTTTAGTTTTGCTGCCTTAGAAATACTTCATTATATTAATCACCTCATGGTTAAACCTAGTTGGAGTGTGCGCATGATAGGATACAACAGTAATAGTAGCCGTTGATCAAGGGTCCTTCCCTCGGATGGAATCGTAAAATTTAAGCCTGTCATTAACTAAAGGTCACGTAATTCTCTTGCTGGTATCTGACCGTTATCAATCAGCTGGTTATATGGCTGTGACCTGCAGAATTTTATATGGTCGCACCCTGAAAAGTGATATGCCATGTTTATACGCCGTTGAACAGTGTTGGTGAACGTAGTTGTGGTTAAAGAAGATATATCTAAATCATTCCCTAAAACTCACATATTAGTTTACTCTACTGCAGTAAGACATATCTAAGTTAAACAATTTAAAACAAATGCCAAATTTCATAAACAGGTATATTATTTTACTTATTAAATATAATTTTAATTTAAAGTCAAATATCCTTATATCACATTAATAATTTGAGGAATAAATGTTTTGTAGGTATATTTCCTAAATAAATAAAGCTTGTCAGACAAAATTCCTCAACGAAGTTCAACATATTTTGCTCACGAACACCCAAACTTTATCAAGGACGGACGTTATTCGTTTTACGACTCCCTAAAGAGAGCGATTCTGGGGATGGAATTATGGCAACCGCTTTTTGGTGTGTCTATTTAATGAAATTTATTATAACATTACACTTATTTATACAGGGTGGAAAAAAAGTATGGAAACGCTTTCACTAATTTTTTATGGCTTCACTTATACAAATTAAATTTTGTACATCACCACTTGTATTAAGAAACCTAGTTTTTGAGACCAGTGGGGACATTTTATCTTTTCAGGGGGGACGGCCACGTGAGGAGTCGGACGAAAAATCTTAAATGTAAGCATAGGCCAAGTTTGGTATCAAATTAAAGGTCTAGTAAAGAGAATCTCATTACCACAAACCGCACTTAAAAAGGTTGACCCTATCCAGAGTACGGGCCGTTTGAATTTCATAAAGTAACGTTTGATTAATTATTATTTCTCCGCAATTTCACAGTCTCAAGTAAACTGTTCTGACTGAAAATGATACTTTATGGAACACAATTATCCAAAAGAATTTAATTAAAAATTATCTATGTTTACAAAAAAATAAACATACCTTTTAAATGAGGTGCTCAAACTGCTCTCCGAACACTTGTTGGCAATGAGCTAGTCTATTATAAAAACCTACTGCAGTCACATTTTGAAGCATCTCGGGTGTAATTCTTCTTGCTTCTTCTAAATAAACGATTTGTCAGCTCCTCAATGTTGGCTGGTTTAGTTTTATACACATTATCTTTTAAGAAACCCCACAAAAATAAATCTAGTGGATTAAGATCCGGTGACCTAGCCGGCCACTCAACGGTACCCCTGCGACCAATCCAACGGTTAGGAAACACTTCAATCTAACAGATTGCGCACCCGCAAATAGTAATGGGGTGGTGCTCCATCTTGCTGAAACCATACTGCATTAAAATTTGCCCCAAGAAGAGCACGCACTGCTGGCAAAATGTTATTTGTCAACATATTGAAATAAATTTTGCCTGTTAGATTTCCATCTATCACAAACGGTCCTACAATGTTATTGTTTATTATTCCAGCCCACATATTCACTTTCTGAGGCCCTTTGTGTGTGGCCTTCTATCATCCAGTGTGGATTTATGGTCGGCCCAGTAACGGCAATTATGCCTATTAACTTGTCCATTAACAAAGAATGTAGCTTCATCTGAAAACAATATCGAACTTAAAAAAATTTGAATTTCGTTACACTTTCTCATCATTATTTCGCAAAATTCAGTCCTTTCGATCAAAATCATCCTCTGCATAGTTCTTTGGTTAGGGTTACTTTAAAAGGGTGATACTTGTTTTTTGTGTAAAACATTCAACACTGAGGTATGGCTCATATCAAGATCTTCTGCAGCCACTCTGGCCGAGGTGCTGGGATTTTCAACAAATGTTTGGAGTACATCCAAAGATTTTTGTTCATTTGTTGCCGATATAGGCCTGCCACTTCTTTCATTCGCGATTTTTGACTGTTCTAGTTTCTTCAAATCTTTTTACTGTCTTAAACACTGTTGACTTACTAATTGGGAGTCTATCAAGAAAAGTGTCATTAAACAAATGCGCTGTTTCTTCATAGGGACGAACTAGATATCCATACCCACGCATCATAAGCAGCGTGATTCTCTCAAACTCACTAAGTGACATTGCTTTTAAAAACTAGTAGAATAAAATGTAAACACTTAAGTAAAAAAAATTTATATAACTATCGCAGTACCTTCTAGTGAAGTCTTTCAACTTTATCTTACGTGGACGAAATTATAACGTAGACTAAAAACCAAGCTGATATTAAAAATACAAAACTGTGGAGTTTTGCTGTGACAGTACTGTTTGTATTGCCTAAACCAGTTTATGTTTGCCTGAGATAAAAGGGCTGGAGGGACTGGACCTTGACCTCATGTTGATAAGGAGTTACGGTGGTATTATTGAATACTCTCAGTTTTCAAGACAAGACAGGAAAACCCCTATTTACTGTTATCCAACAAATTTAGAGGTAAAAAAAATAATTTTTGTAAATAACCGACATAAAATAAAATATACTACTGAATTTCAATTAGTTACTTCACAAGACAAAATTACAAAAATTTCTTTGTCATGAAATTTCATACGGCCCGTACTCTGGATAGGGTCAACCTTTTTAAGTGCGGTTTGCTGGTAATGAGTTTCTCTTTACTAGACCTTTAATTTGATACCAAACTTGGCCTATGCTTACATTTAAGATTTTCGTCCAACTCCTCACGGGCCGTCCCCCTGAAAAGATAAAATGGCCTCACTGGTCTCAAAAAAACTAGGTTCTTAATACAAGTGGTGATGTACAAAATTTAATTTGTATAAGTGAAGCCATACAAAATTAGTGAAAGCGTTTCCATACTTTTTTTCCACCCTGTATAACAATGCAAGTATTTTAATAGAGAGTATTTGTTGGGTTATAAAATACTAATTAATAAAATATTTTTTTAACGCAGATAAAATTTAAATTATTCTAAAATTGTGGAAAGTATTACGATTTAAAATTAAAAAGCAAACACTTCAGTACGGTTGAAGTTCCTTGGTTGTTTAGAATTTATTATGGAGGTTAAATGTTTTTAAAATATGAGAAGACCATATATTTTCCAATGATATATTACAAAAATAGAGTGCGCAAATACTAACGAGTATTTTAACACATCTTATTGATCAGGTGTCAAGTAAAATGAAGACACAAACATATATTAGCACAAATCAATACAAGGCGGTATCCTCGTCAATGTTAAAACTTGGCAGCAGGACATTTGACAAGTCAAAAAAACTAAAGCAAATGCCTGAATTTCAAAGGAAGACAAAAGTCTTCTTCCGACTAGAATGTAAGGATGAGTTTCAATCCTATAAACGTATATTTCTATATAATTAAACAAATATTATATTTTATATTCAAAGTTACTTTTAACTTTTTGAATCACATTAATGTAAGTATTTAGCGCATCGCATCTTATGGAGATTTAGTGATAAATGCATTTATCATGTTTTAGAGTTATGAAGGTATTGTCAGCAAGATTGTCTCACTGTTTCAAATTGTACTTTTGTTTTATTTTCAAAAATCATTATATAAATGATTTCAGTAAAAGAAATGGTAAACATACTAATTTAAATATAGCACGCATGTTATCACATCAAGTTTCACAATGTTAAGGCCAGTTTATTACTCAGAAGTAGCTTATTTTACAACTACTAGAAGAAACAGTCTTCAATGCTGGATTAGACATGTATATTTAGAATGAAGTTTATGTTTTATAAAATTCTATTATTTTGGAGCGTTAAAGGCTCAAAATTTATTGAATGTAAAATTACTTTACCCGGTGGGGAAAACAAAAAGAATTGATATGTTGTATACTTTTAATATATATATATATATATATATATATATATATATATATATATAATATATATATATATATATATATATATATATATATATATATATACATATATATATATATATATATATAAATTAAAAGTTTATAAACCCTAATCATAATCAATAAAAAAAATATTTCCATTTGAGTACGCTTGAAAGGTAATATTATGATTTATTATTATAATCTGGCCTTAGAGAAGTTTGACTTTTATAAAATGTTCTATCATATATGTAATTTTTTTAAATCACGGTAGTTGTCATGCACGATCTTTTTGTCCTACATGATATTCGTACACTATATAGATAATTTAAAGTTCGTAAGATACTTGATCTATAGTGCGAGTGATGGATGTTAATACGAGGGCTGCCCGATAAGGAATGATCATAATTGTTTTACGGTCTAAAATTTAATCTTATTATATTACATTAGCTTAATTTGAGACATTTACAGAGTAATTGTTTAATTGTTGGGACTCTTGGTTCCCACTTGTGAGAGGCAGTCAAGTTCAGACAGTTTCACTATCGCCTACCTGGTCAATTAGGGTAAAAGTTAATTTGAAATTTCGCTTAAGAAATATTGAACTGAGGCCTATACAATGTTACAGGAGGCATAAGGAAAGTCTGTCCTTTCCTACAGCACATCTCGAATGTGGTTTAAAATGTGTAAAGACGGGAGACAATCAATTACAAAGGAAGGTGTACCCGATTATACTGAACTTGCGGAATAAAACATCAACACTGATGCCATAATATGGGATCGACGAATTACCCTGCGATCACTTTTTGAAATATTGGAGATTTCACTGGGCGTCACACACAAGTTGGGGAGAGATAGATTACACGTGAGACGTGTTTGTGCACGATGGGTTCCAAGACTGTTGATTTCCGAACGAAAGGACATTCGCATGCAGGTCTGATATGTTAGAGGAAGATACAAAGTTCCTGTCAAATATCATCACTACTGATGAAACCTGACTAAATCATTTTGATCCCAAGAGCAAACATCAAAACTCAATGTGGAAATCTCTTTCATTATTATTCCCCTAAAAGAATTTTATATCGAAGGTACGATAAAACTGCTGAAGTAATTCAAAAGCTATTATGATATTATAGTGTGGAAGTAGTAATAGTAAAACTAAGTTCTCTAACGGAAGATTTTGAACAACTGGATTTTCTTCATCCATCAAAGTGGGATTAGAGAAAATGGTCAAAATGTAGTCGTCAAAAAGGAACTTTAAAACCTAATTTAAAACAAAACACCTATAACTTTTATCTTATCAGGAAGACTATTCTAAGGGCTTAGAGCAATGTGTACTCCATAAGAACGCAACCTTGTTTTTCTTTAAATTGATAAAGACATTTTTCTTAGGACTTAAAAAGTGGTGAAGAAAAGAATATATTCATAAATACTTTTTCTCTGACAATATATTTCTGGGTTTTCAAACTTAAGACCGATCGTTTCAAATATACTCGTAGATAATAGTTATTTAACTAATGGACAACTATATAGAGTGACTAAAATTCACTACTTTCAGGTTTTGTATGTGGTTGGCTGACTCCGATTTAAAAACAAAGAAGGTGGTAAAAGAGGTTTTGTCAAAGATTGAAGACCTATTCAAGTCACAATCTCCCCGTGTTCAACACTTTGACAAGTTCCAATAGATTTAATATAAGTTACACACAGTTGTAATAGAATAATTATAAGAGTATCGGATAAGGAAATTATTTAAATATTTTCAGATAAATCACTAATTATTATACTAGTTACTTTCCCTACTCTGAAACGACACTATAAGAAAAAGAGTTAATGATACCAATATTCCAGAATTAATTTTAATATAAATAACTGCACAAATGTTAACCTATTACCTCTACCACAGCTTAAACAGATGGTCATATTAGTAATTTTGTATCCAATTATAAGACCTACGCAGTTTTGCATGTATATTTCTAAATCTGGCGTATGAAAAGGACACAAAAAGCGTCCTTTTATCCCATTTTATACTATAACATCACCACCCTACATGCAATAACTTGTTAATATGTTATGATCTAGCCCGTTGCAATACGTGAAAGTACTTGAATGATTTTCTTCGAATGATTGAACACGTGTAGAGTGCTCTTACAAATACCATGCAGGGATACTAATCGCCAAAGTGATTATTATACCATTAACCCATTAGCCCTAATGTCGGGAGCCATTAGGTCCACACAATTACGATACATAGTTGAAACTTTGCATATGTTTTTGACTTGATATATATATATAGGTGTATATATATATATATATATATATATATATATATATATATATATACACCTATATATATATATATATATATATATACAATATAGTAGAAGGTATGAATGAATATTTATTTATTTCCTCTCTCATAGTTACAAAGATCTCAACATACATGCAAAAACAGGAAATGATCTCCACATGGGCATAGCCTGTGTGTGGAGATCGAGACGCGACCAGCAGCATGAATATGTACTCATCAACATAAAAAGTAATGTAAATCTTCGTATGGAAAAACATCGTAATGACAACATGAAATGCAACTTTTGTATGCTCGTAATATAAGAAAAAACAAATACTTCATAGCTACAACAAACCAAGTGTTTGACAATAAGATTAAGATTACAACCATATAACAACCGCAGAAATGATAATGTGATAATGGATGATTAATAAATGATAACAAAAATATTAACTGAATTGATCCAAAATAAAAACATGATATCGGTTAATTAGGAGGCTTGGAACCTTTCACACACTTATACACTCACGCCACACATAACCATCATAATCTCTCTCTCTCTCTCTCTCTCTCTCTCTCTCTCTCTCTCTCTCTCTCTCTCTCTCTCTCTCCCTCTCCCTCTCTCCATCTCTATCCCCCCTTGCTCCCCTTTACTTTTATCTCCCCCTTCCTGTCCCTACATTTACCACCATCAAAAGACACTCTATCAACACTCAATCCTACACAGCTACAACATCATGACACCAACCCACTGTCAATGTTACCGATGAACGAACATAGGTTCAACAATTATGCTAATGTGCATACAAAGAAGTTATCAAATATTCTAACTCAACTTTATCTATGTTTAGTAGCCATAGGGTTACTTTATTTTTATAAGTGACGGATTTGTACACACTTGGTAACTTAAGACAATCTGGTAATTTAGGAAAAATTATATTTGCAATGTAGTGTGATGTAGTATAAAATTGAACTGATTATGACTTAAAAATTATAAAATATAATAGGTATTTTATGTAACATATTACTCATAACAGAAGTTGATGTAATTGGTAAGTTTGGAATTGAACTACTCGTACATATGTTTACATATACTGGTAAATAGCAGTAAGGAAACTAGACTCTCAAAAGATTACGATGATTATATGATTACTAATTAATATACTTATTAGTATAATTAAATTTTATTTACATATTTATTAATCCGTACTAATTTATGTTTTTTTACTGAAACGTTAAAGTACCATGGTTGTCCGGTGCTGGTGGCTTAACTGGACACAACTCTACCAGGAGAAATGTTATGTGATACAATTTTAGAATAATAATATTTAATATGATTCCAATTTTGCTGGTGCGTGTGTGACGTATTAGTAATGGTCATTACTTTTGTTGGGTTCATCCTATATAGTTTGAGCTTTGCTGAAATAGTTAAGTATTATGAAAAAAGCTTTTGGAGTCTCAATGCAGCTCTTTTTACTTTGTAAGTGCATGTTTATGTAAAATTAGAAGTGTATAATACTTATTTATAGATTAAAAAAACTTGCGTCATTTAGGCGGATATACCGTGTTATCAATTGGCCACTTTTATTTATATTAGCAATACTAGTGTGTAACCTTCTGATCGGTTAAATCACTTCAACAGGTTTCTTAAAATTGAGAAGCACCAATCAGCAATCAAAGAATATGTTATTGTGTTGTGAGCTGTCATCCAATCAGAGAAGGGTACACAACTTTATTATCCATAACTTTAAGACTATTAAAGTCCAATAAACTGGAGATATACTCGTACAATCAGGCAAAATTTAACTTAACATTAGTAATGACAATCATGAATACTCAGATTCTATAGGAACTATGACATTACTATGACTAAAGGACTCGGTAGGGATCCGCTTCTTTTGAAAGGGAGATTTCTCATGTTGCTTTTTTAAATCTATAACACTGTAAACTGATAGAAAAATATACTTTAGTAATATTTGGCTAGACAACGCTTCACGAGAGTCTTCTACGTCAATAATGAGAGAGTATGTTGACTTTGGAACTAGAATCTGCTTCTTACCTCTTACATAAGTCTCTCAATAATTTGCATAGCCAAAAAGGCTGACAGTATTTTACTTTCCGTCAAAAGATAGGAAAAATTTACTAATGTTTTTATTACGTCAAACATAGTCGAGGAGTTGCGAAAGACATCGAACCAAACTAGAGCATCCTTATGAACATCTTGAAAAGACAACCTCTTTTTTGGTATATTAGTAGCTAAGGAATCCTCTAGCACTTTTAAAACCGGTAACATGTTCTACACAGCTTCCAGAGAGGCCGAATCTCAGAATGAACAAGGCTGGGTGATTTCAGAAACCTTCCCCCCACATCCCACTATACAGCTACCATGAATAGGCAAAATGGACACTACAACAGACATATTTCACCTTGGAGAACTAGATGTTAGCACTAACAATTATAGGGAGCCAACCTACCCACACTCTAACAATTATTGATCTTTGAATTGAATAATCTATTGAAGTTACTCTCTGTTTCCAATATATCTAAAAAATTGTGGAAAGTAATCAGTCATTCCTGGTCATCAACTAAATTGCTCAGATTTGTGTGACTAATTCAGTTGTTGTACCTATTGTAGGTTTCATTTGCAGATGTAAAACAGCTTAAGTAAAGCTTTATTCTCATACACACGTACTTGCTGATTCTGTTGAATGTTTAAATATGTTAAACGAATGAATCCACTGTACTGCTCAGTGTTAAGAATCAAAGATTCATATGTTTAACAATATCCATGTACTATATTTTTCAATCATACAAAAGAATATAAAAACTAATATACAACAAGTAGAATGTTACGAATGTTTTGAACATATTTCTTAATTTTTAGAATACTAAAAAAGTTGCAAATAAAGTTGTAATACTATGCAAAATATGTGTTTTAATTTATTTCTTCTTATAAATCACGATCAGACAGGTTATTTGCCATATATTATGTGTGTGCTTATGCACACATTGTATCTTTCTTGAAATATAATAATAATATAAAAATAATAATAATCTTTCTTTTGTGAAAAACACAATTTCCCCTAAGAAATAAATTATTTGTCAACCGTGTTTTATCTTTGTGGAGATCAAAATGGATAACCTTCCAGAGGGTTAAAATTATGAAACGATTATATTTTTCTAAGTTTTTTCACTTACCAACCTACAGCTACGTAAATAAGTGTTAAATCACTGTCAGATAACTATACACATACCCTAAAGTGGCTGTCTTGGGTATTTTTTATTTAGTTTTAGACCAAGATACAACTATAAAATGAAGTTTCAGACTGTCCGTTGTAAGTGTATCGCCAGAAACAATCAAACTGTGGAAAACATACAGTTTAACTCTTTTATCAAAGTTTATAGCATTTCGTTTGAACCGAACCTCCACGGTGGACGATATATTCGTTTTTATAACTCCTTTATTATTTTCAAGAAAAACAGATTGTATGTTTATACTGTATAAGTAGGGTTTCATAGAAAATTACTCTCCTCATTAGTATATATTTTAACTACCTCAATATTTTAAAAAAAGTTAACGGTTAATTATTTATCTCGATAATAGAAATTTATATTGTAGTGTGTTTAAATAATTTATAACTTACGTACCTCAATTAATTTTTTAAATAATAATTATAAAAATCTTCAATATAAACTATTAAAGTATGGTTTGAAAATATATTTCCTAGATGATTACATATTTTAAGAGAGTACTAGTGTAGTTTATTTTAGTATAGTCTAACACGTCATATAACTGAATGTTCTGAGCTAATTCCCAACAGATCTGATGGAAAACTTTGAGTTCAGTAACTAATTAGTTGTATAAAAACGTTTTAAATACACGATTTCATAAATGATTCTTATTGCGGTTGTAGCTAAACAATGTTATTCCGGTTGAAGAATATAATTTAAAAAAATTTAATTTCATTTGTGAATAGTATTTATCAATCATCATCCCATACCATTAGAATCTTGCCTCAGAACTTCGTCTCCCTGCAAAATGTCGTCTCTATTGGTTACAGTATATACTGTTCTGTTTATGTCTCCTCTGGGGAGATATCTCTGATACTGCATCCGGGTTTACCGATAGTTTAATTTCGATGACACGGTTATGAACAGTATGACACTTTAATGTATTGAAAATCATCCTTAAACATTTTTAAATAAAGAACAAATGTTCACTATATCTAAACTATGTATGAAGGAAAGTGAATTATATTTTATACTGTATAGACGTCAACAATTATAGTTTTTTTAAAACAATATGACTTCAATGGCGAGAACCTTAAAATAATTAATCTGTTTCATCTAACATCCTGCATAAAAGCAAGGAATTATAAGATATACGTTTACAAAGTGGTTTTACAAAAACATAACAATAATATTTATCGCAAAACTATGTTTATGAAATAGGAGTGGTAGATACAATTAAGGCTTTACGGTTGTGGTGGCCTGACTGTAGTGTTATATTTTTGTAAGATATTTGTTTTTAATATGTGAATGTGTAGTACTTGATTAGCAATTACAGATTGTATTTAGCTTTTTAAATGTATGATCCATATATGAAATTTTTTTACATAATTTACAATATTTTAATACTTTTTTGGATACCTAACAGATGTTTCATAACTGTTTCTCTACTTTACGATCTGTGCTGTATTTAAAATTCAGGATTTACGTACAGTATAATACAAGTACACAACACAAAATGTATCTTGCTGCTTAGACCTAATGTACCTATGTGTTATATTGTTATCTAATCTTGTACAATATAAAATAGTACCTATTCCGTTTAGGAATTCATAATAGTTGCGGCTTACAGATCTCTACCAAAAGTAGGACATGCGGTAAAGCAGGATATAATCACTGCTGAAGTGTTTTGGTTCAGCCAGGAGCTGAACCCGGGCTATCTCCAACCCATACACGAAACATGTAACCGCGTTCTTCCCTAATACTTATAGAACAAAGATGCATAAATATTTATATAATGTAATTTTTTATAAATTACCTTAGTATGAGACATTGTCTATGTAATTAGGAATGTGGAGTTGGTAGATTTTCACCCGAGGTAAATTTATAGGACCTATACCGCCACGGTACTAGTTAATGCTGCAGAATATATTTCCTTCGCCGAGCGATGGCTTTCCAGTACTCTCTTCTTGACTCACATTCCTTAACCTCCAAAATTATCTAAGTGTAGTCCAATTGAGTGAGGTTCGTTTTTTTCCAGAAAATATTTGACAATATCTTTGGCCACACGTGATTTTGCGTACAGAGCTTGAACAACTCGGCCATGATTATGAATGGTTCATTACCTGTGTTTGCACTGTCCATTGGTTTATTTGACTGTTGATTATAGCCCCAAAGTCGAAAATATTAATCATTACAGTTCTTTTCCCATGATTGAACTTTACCATTGAAATTTATATTACTTTATTTAATGATGACATACTTAAAAACTAATAATCAAGTAAGCATATAAATTTTATTTTTATTGGTCATACTTGTTGAACAATAAAAAGTTTTTCCCCTATATATGTATGCCTTCAGGGAATTTATCCTGAAGATGCGTGACTAGAAAACTATAAAAAATACCAGCAATTACCCTCAGATTGACAATAAATTTGCTATTGAATAATAAAGAATGAATATTTACATCCTGTTTAATTGGTACACCAAACACTCTAAAGCTAAGTAGCGGCGACTGAAAAATATTTCAATTCTTTGATCCACTTCATATAAATTGTACTTCATGTTTGGTAGTTGGATACAGTTGGTATCCTAAATGTCAATATCTTTAGTATAGTACGAAATAACAACACAATCTAAATAAAAAATCAGTTTTCTTGGGCGTGAGATATGGTAACACTTAACTTTTAATGAAACATGCTAATTACGCTAAAGTATATCTAAACTATTGTATCTAATCTTTTGGACAAATTGCATTCTACTCTTCTACTCTACTTTACTGTTAGTCCGATTCATTTACTGAGTTACGATTGTAGCAGAAACGATATTGAAATTAACGATCTCTTCTGTTATAGTTACTATGCTCTGGTGAATATCATTTGTACCGACGATTACAATGTTATTTAGGGTTGGTTCATGGCCATCCGCACCAAAAAACAAACTGCGTCAATGATCAGTTCCTATTGTTGTCGTTACAATAGACCGAGAATGTCAGTGCTGGCTTTTACTTACCTGGCCGGTGCGGCGCACCAGTACACCATAGTTCACTGTGTTTAGAACAACTCTGATCATTGAACCGCTACAATTAAGCATATCATAGTTGTTTGTTAGGCAGAGGAACGCATGCATTTATGTTTGAGCTTAAATTACAGTGAACTAACCATAGTTACAGATCTTTGAATTTATGTAACCGCGAGTATGATTTATTTTACTCTTTCTCTGAATCGTCAAAATTAAATTAAATTTCAATATATATTCCCTTTACTGTAATAAATAATAAATTGCAGTAGGAAAATATTTATATTTGAAAAATACAACATTTGGTATTAATTTCTATTGTATTATACACTTACCACAAATTTACAATAATTATACCCAGCAAAATGTTTAGTATGTCAGATACTTTTAATAGATATATGTTTTATATAAATTTATTATCTGGTAGCAGTTATCCTGCAAGTTTGAATACCTATTAAGTGGAATAGCTCTTATCAGTACAAATTACTATCACTGTTGGTGCGTGTTAGAACAAGATAAACAAACTGAAGAGTTTTATTTCAAAAATGAATTGTAATCCACACACTGCTCACGTTTAATACTTAAACATGAGGATTAAAATTAAAATGTGTGTTACAATTGACACTACATTACTGTACACACATTAGGTTTATAAACTAAACGGTAATTAACATAGATTAATGTCTATTCGATTAATACGGCTAACACTTAATAACGCTGTAGTTGCTGGGTGACTACCAATACATTAGTATAAGATGGATTGAAATATAATGTTCTCATATTATACTATCCTAATTGCAATTTAATGCGAAGCATAGAGAGACATGTGTGTATCAGCTCGTATATTATTATTCTCTTGAATTAATAGTAGAATTATTAAATGTAAAGTGACAGTGATATATGTATTCGGTTTGACGCAGTGATTAGTTTGAAAATACAATGCTTTATACAAAATAAAAACTTAGTCTATAGTCTAACTAAACATTGTTAATAAGGTCATAATTCTGCTGAATTGATCATTTATACATTTTTCTATTATACAATGCAATCAATAAAAATATATATATATATATATATATATATATATATATATATATATATATATGTATATATATATATATATATATATCAAATAGGAATTGCTAGTGAACAGAGCAAATATTTTATAATGCATACGTTTAAACTTAAAACCTTATACGTTAGTATTTAATGAAACGTAATGGACTGTTTAAATTAATTATGAACTGTTGAGGTACAGAGCAGAGAACTATAAAATGCTGTCAGAAACAAGAGTGAGATAAACAAATCTTTTGCTTCAAAGTTTAAATAAATAATTTCCGCCCTCTTTCAAGCATCTCTTTAAGTATGTTTAATACGTCGCACCTTGCGCAACATTTTCTAAATGATACCATGAGTTTGCTCTGGCAGTGTATCTACAGCGACAACGATAAATATTCATATGGCCAACGACGTAGTAACAAGTTTTCCAACGACAGAGACTGAGGGCGGGACAGTTGATTACCTATTTTGAAACAACAAGCAGATGTCCAACCCTATGTTACGTAACACCTACATAATTCCGCTTTCGTGCTTTATTATTCATGTTTGTTTGTAATGAAAATCATCAATTCCTGCTTCAAGATAATTTACACAACTGCAATAAATTTAGACTGTTTTAACCCGTGAGGGGTCCCCTTGTTAGATGCCATCTAACAAAATAGTAGCTCTGAAGAAATTTTTTTTTATTTTCTAATTTAGCCTCCTGAATCTTAGCAAGTGCCTCATAGGCTATATAACACGTGTTTTCACTGTGGTTGTGATATGATTCATGCGTAGGCAGTGGAGGGGGGGAGGGGGTGGAAGGCGCGCGCCGATACTCTGTTAGTTGCCATCTCGACACGGGACCATTCACGTTGGGCATTAGTTAGGCGACATCTATACACGGGACTGATCGCGTTAGCGTTTTTGTATGCTTAGTTCGCGTTTCGTATGAACAAAGTTTTTTAGTCTTTTATTGTTATTTGAGTGTCTAAGTGAAAACATTTTAGCGTAGAATTAATTTCAAGTGTCACTTAGTGTGGTGTTATGCAGTTTAGCATTGGAAAACTTCAAGATGTCTAAGATTCAAGATCATCTTATTCTTAGTTGGATTGAAGAGGATGAAGAGACTTTTTCCTAATCTTGGTAGTGATAGTGAACAAGATGCTCCTTCAGAGCATTCACTCCACGATTCGAACACTGAAACAGTCTGGTGAAAGTGACGGGGATCTAGAGGATGCAAAATGTAAGCTTTACAAATCTGGATGCTCCATCAACGTCTGCTATGGACATAGCGGTGCACGAACCTGTAGCTCAGCCAGTAAGGGAGCCTGGACCTATCCAAGTGCAGAGTAGGAGGACAACATCCCGGTCCAGTGTATGTAGGTAAGGATACTTTCACAAAATGGTACATTCATAAATCTGATGCTAGAAGAACGAAAACTTCTCAACAGAATATTATAAAAAAATTGCCAGGTGTAAAAGGCGCTGCTTAAGAACAGTAGAACTATCTTTGATTCATGGAAACTTTTCTTCCAGATCAAATGGATTCAGAACATTGTCAACTTTACCAATGACGAGTTGGATGATATCTCCTCAAACTATGCTCGTGACAAACAAGATTGTCCTAATACTAATGTTGATGAATTGCTATCATTTTTTGGGGGTTCTTTATATGTTAGGGAGTAAAAAAAAAGGAAACCACCTAAACACTAGTGAAAATGTGGGTCAATGATAGAACTGCCCCTGACTTTTTCAAAGCAGTCATGTCTCAAAAAATATTCCATCAGCTTGTAAGAGCAATCAGATTTGATGACAATAGAACCAGGGAGGAACGTAAAAAAAATTGACAACTTGGCTGCATTTAGGGATGTATTCGAAACTTTTTTCAGTTTGTGTAAGGAACACTACAACTCCAGGAGAGTACGTTACTATTGATGAGATGCTGGAGGCATTTCGGGGAAGATGTAAGTTCAGACAATACCTGAGCAATAAACCAGACAAGTATGGTATAAAAATTTATGCAATGTCGGACGCTCGAACATTCTATGTGTTGAACATGGAAATTTATCCGGGCAAACAGCCCCCGGGCCATTATGCGTATGACAACTCAGCAAGTAGCGTGGTTTTTGAGACTAATGGAACCTATCGACAGAACAGGAAGGAACATTACGATGGATAATTACTATACCTCTGTTCCCCTTGCCAATGAGTTGTTCATGCATCATAGAACCACTATAGTAGGGACTATAAAAAAAAAAAATAAGCGAGAGATCCCAGATTCATTTAAAGATGTCAACGGTAGACCAGTAGGCAGCAGCATGTTTGCTTTTGGCTGTGACCCGAATAGAGCCACATTAGTCTTCTTTATGTCCCGAAAAAAGGGAAAAAATGTTTTAAAATGTTGTCGACATTTCATGATGATGACTCTATTGATCCCGATTCTGAGGCTAACAAACCAGAGGTCATTACTTTTTATAACATGACCAAAGGTGGGATCGATGTTGTAGACAGAAAGAAAAAGGACTACTCTGTAAAACGTATTAGTAACAGGTGGCCTTTGACGATTTTTTTGTGGACTCCTGAATCCTGGCAACTATAAATAGGTCAGATTATCTACAACCTGAATACAAAAGACACCATGCAGAGGAGGGACTTTCATAACGAGCCTTGCGAGGGACCTAGTAAAGCCGCATATTCTACATAGAGCTTCTATTCAGACCCTCTAACTCCCGTTGAGGACCAGCATCAGGGCTGTCGCCGGTGTAGAACTTCCTGAGCCGATAAAAACCCTGTGACTTACAAAAAACTTTAATACTTCTTGATTGTGAACACAATAAATTCTTTGGATCCTATATATATGTATATATATCTGTTTGTATATTTTTTCAGTTGTCGAGGGACGAAAACCAAGGTGTCACTACTGCCCTGTCAGGAAAAAAACAGGTTTACTCCATACAAATGCTCAGCTTGTGAAAGATCCGTATGCAAGGAGCACACTGCCAAAAACAAAGCTATTGGTGCCACAACTGTGCAGCAGAAGGGAACTAGATCTAAGTTTTTGTTTCTTGTATTAGTTTCCACTTCACATGCATTATTTTTTACATTATCAATTTAATTTTAGAATGTCTTAAGTAATAAAACACATTTCCTTAGTAACTGAAAAAAATTATTTCAACCTTCTGCATGTGTAAGTAAATGGGGATAAATTAATAAAATTAAAAAATCCAATAGTTAGTAATTATTTTTGTTATTAATTTTTTAAATTGCCTGACACTTGTAAAATACAAATTAACTTATCAGGAAACAGGTACAAATTGCATTATAAGTGCAAGTTAAGATTTAAAAGCAATAGAGAGCAAATGCATATAAAAAACGCAATGTTAGATGGCAGCTATACAGGTGACCTACTACGTAAGTGGAATATACGGGACTCCTCACGGGTTAACCAGTCCTGATCCTTATTCAACATACAATTTAAATAAAAAATGAAATTGATTGCAGTTATCATTACAATAACTTAATAATCTTCAAAATACATTACTCCGGCATTGATACACTTAGTTCGGTGCGTCTGCTACTCCAAAACCCGCTGGAAGTCGGTTTTCGGAGTACCGACGAGAACCTTTGTCGTCACCGTTTGAACTGGCTCAATGAAGTCGAACCGATGTCCTTTAACCTCCCTTTTTATTGGCGGAAACCAGAAAAAGTCTGTAACACCCACGATTCATTCCCAGGAATAAAGTTGTCGAGAAAATCTTCATTTTCCTGGACGCAATCTAAATTTGCTTGCGAATTTCACACACACACACACACACACACACACACACACACACACACACACACACACACACACACACACACACACACACACACACACACACACACACACACACACACACACACACATATATTTCTTTATAGATTTCTTTCAAGTCCATAACTCCTGTTTTACTCACTTATTACCCAGCTTACTATTATAAAACACTTAGAGTCATTCATAGTATATTAAGTTAATTTTAGGATTGTTTTAAATTTATCTTTCATATTTTATTTTCAAACGGAATCATCTAATTCACATATACGTGCATAAGTTGGTATACTATAACAGTAAGTGTTTATTTATTTTAACTAACACCTGTCTTGTTCTTGGCCAAATTTTGATAGTTTGCACTTCAATCACATCAATAACTTTTTTTAAATCAGATACGGAATCTACAACATTCCAAGTGGTGGTTTTCGGGTAGTAATTTTGGGGATTTTTGATGATAATGGAAACATAAAGAGTTATAGAACATTTCAATAGTACTTGAATTATGACAGTTGTTCCATTCCCTTAGGATTTATAATTAATTGTGAAAAAAGTTGTAATTTCAAAATGTAATAACCCACGACTACAATATGTATATTATATACGTTTTCAATTAGATTAGGTCTACTACTTAGTTTATTAACCCGAAGACGGATTGAAAATATATTCAGTATAATAAAACATAAATATTTAATTACGTTACAATAAACAATTACACAGTTATATATACACGAAAAATAGATAAATACATATTATAATAGAGAAAAAAAATAAATGAGTAATGTTTGCTATAAATATATTAAATCAATCTAGATTAAAAGCCCGAAGCTTGAGTAGACTCAACAGATTTTCTTTCTAATATATTCTGTTCTTTTAATTCTGTCGTCAAGATAACTTGAACCACACGTATCCCATATATGTCAATAGGCTGAAGTTGTATATACGATAAAACAAAGATTTTTATTTTGTTTTTGTTTAACAGTTATGTGTAATTTATAACAATAAGTAGACAGCTGATCACGTTTTGTACGATTCACTTATTTGGTACAGAAATTTTATATTACTGGCTTGCTAATATTTTGATGAAACTAATAATAATAAATACACGGGTATTTCACGCTGAAAAAGTTATTTATGTTTGGAAAACAATGTAAAATGTAAAAACTTTAACAAAATATAACTTGTTTAAAGTGCGATGGTAATAAAGTTCGATTTGAATGGTAAACGGTCGTTGAGAAACTTTCTTTAAACGAAAGCAACTTAATGGCAATAAATTAATTTAAAAGTCTGAAAATTCCTTTGAATAAACTGTTTATTAGAAAGTTCTCGTAACAGTTCCATCGCATTAATGTTGATCAACAGTTTACAGTCACCGGTTTGCTGCCACTTCAGAAGTCAAGGGATTTCCAACATTCAGTTTTAATACAGTGAATAGTTTGTACTCGTGATATTGAAACACGACCCTTTCAACCCTGGAATTTTACTTCTATGGTACCGAGTGTATAATTGAACTATGATATGACGCAACAATCGAGCACTCTTTTAATATTATACTAACTCATATTGAATTTCTAAATTACGAAAGCATTAATATTTTTTTTAATAAAAAAATATATATACTGCCTTGAAATTAAATAAATGGCAACACTTCTCTTATCCCGCATGCAATACCTAAATAAGTTCTAAAATAGTTTAGGGAATTGATATATAGCCAATGAAATACATTTTGTGAAAGAAACAGGATTTTTCCGGATATTTGCCATCGTTCATTGAAAAAGATAATCAGTAACACTACGTGTCGAGATCTGCTATCTGATCTCTTCTTCAGGCAAATACCTAACCTAATACATAATTATTCTATTTATTTCACAAGCCTTCCATCGTCAAAAATAAACTTCAAAAATAGTACTCTTTTGATCGTTTTTTTTTGAAGCTAAACAACACTAAACGGTATATCGAAACCTTTAAAGCAATTCTTTCACAATACAGTCAGTAACATTCAAATTATATTAGATTCAGCGGCAATAGGCCACTGTTAGGAATGTACTTATATAACAATTAAATACTCAAGCTTCTATACAAAAATGCTACGTGCTGCAACTTTAAAGTTCTATCTGGCACAGCATTGTTGAGTTTTGCCACTTTATTTGTTACCGAACTCCAAATGGTTATGGCCGTGGCATCTTCAGCAGGATTTATTTAAATCCCACTTGATCTCTCTTTTGTGTATAAATATATCGTAAAAAAATATTACTTTGTGTCCCCACGAAGAGAATAATAATGAACCTAGACCATAAAGATGTATGAAAAGTTTCAAAGAATTTTTAAGTCATTACTATGCATATAATATAGATGAAATTATTCGAAATAAAAAGTGTAAATATGAACACTGGTGAATCCTTCCTCTCTATAAGTAATATTATTAATGTATACAAACTATATTGATAAGCAGTTTTGATTTAGTAAAAGATAAGCACCTAGCGTATTTATCCTCTAACAGTCGACATCTCCAGATTGTGTATAGATAATATAATTATTATTGCTACCATTGAAATAAGGTCTATTCATGTTAAATAGATGAAAGAACCAGCTTATTTAAAACAAATTAAAAGGAATTTCATTAAATATTGAAGCAAATTTTAATCAAAGTGAACTCTTGAACTTTAGAAGTCACCGTTCCCATTTTAGTAGTTACTTTGTTAATCTATATTTCTCTTAAGGTTAAAAACTTGTACAACAATATCTTGTTTATCATCGTTCTTGTCATCATTAATCATATATCGTTATTACATTATTCTTTAGGATTTTTACTTCCAACACAAATCTGATAGTTTTAATTTTGACATCTTTGCTAGAAGAAGGAAAGTAACATTTTTCTGAAATCTCATACTAATTGTTGAGCTGCAAAAAAAACTCGTTCTGTCTCTCACTCATGGGTAGAATTAATATTGGGGAAATGTATTTTTTATAACACATTTACCAGGCTTTTTGTAATTTATCACCTTAGAAGTTATTCTTTATCCCGGTAGCAAATAAACTGTAATATGACTTCTCCTATATTAATGTATCGATTTTTTATATCTACTCCAACACGGCAACACGGATAATACTGTACAATTCAGTACTTATCCTGATTAAGTACTTATTAGCAGTACGTGCAGCATGAGAGCTGGGGATGGGATGACACTTGTGGTATTATGAATTGCACTTTCCGTATTTGCCCAATGTGTGTGAAAGCACCTATGCTGGACTTTAGGATGTAACGCACACGGCACGTAAATTTACACATGCCTTTAAAGCTCCCGAAATTATATAAATATTTGTTCTGTATATATATATATATATGTATATATGAGATCCGGGTTCGACTCCCGGCGGAGCAAGTACTTTTTGTGATTCAATGTTTATTGAAATTATATATATATATATATATATATATATTATATATATATATATATGAGAGCATTGTAAAAAAACCTTTATTACTTATTTTTGATGATTTTACGATATTTTTGTACATACATTATAAAACCACTTATAAAAAATTTTACAGCTAAATTATTTCTTTCACTTTAATATAGATTTATAATAACGAACTATGTACACGAAATATATGTTCATGGCAACTATTTATTAGGATGGCTGGTTCCTAAATTGGTATTTTGCTCAATGACCGAAAATGTGTGGAAGGAAATGAGAGAGTTTTCCCTTATTTAACAGAATTTTCTATTGTTAATTTAAATCTCAGCATTGCTTTATAGATTAAGTTTGCTTGTTGGAGATTGTAATACTCTAGGAAAACTGGTTTAAACCGGAAATGAAGAGCCTGGGCCTGACGTTCGGCTTATTATGTTTCGGAATTGAATCCTCTCATATCCCAATTATATAGTCCACATAAATCGACTATATTACATTTTCATTTAAATTACAGGGAGCAATACACAATTTATCTGAATTGGATTATGATAATTACGTTTATCAAATTTATATTGAATTGAGTAGATTTAGAGCCTCATTTCCGTAGTCTACTATAGAATTTAATTTCTAATTTTTATTCTCGTACATTCAAGCTAGAACACATTTTCAGAATAAGTTGGTAGTGATTAGTTCTTATTATATTTGGAATTTTTCGCAATAATTGTGTAAAAATGTATAATTTTAGGATATGTGCTATGTTAGTTTCATTCTACAAGATCAGGTTACAGTGTATTGTGAATGTGAGTTTCACGCATTGTCTAAAACGAGCATGGCGGGTATCGAATTTATTACTGTAGATGGACTTGGACAGTGCTGTAGTAGTTGCTCTTCGAAACGGAGGAAGAGTATTCGACTTGCTTCATGTATCATGTTATATAGCCTTACTTTTCTATTTATATTCACAGTTTTGGGGGCTATTCTGTTGCAGATTGATCTCAACGAGGGGGCTGTGAGCTATTATAACATCATCCAAAAATTATACGAACTGAGTGCTAATGTATTATATCAGTTCCTGTTATGACTTTCTGAGCTACTAAGAATGTTTAGTTAATTAACGTCTTATATTTTTGTTTCTTCATATGAGACCGTAAAGTTTTAATTTTGACAAAAACTACCTTCGTTCTCTTTGGTAGAAAATAGTACACCGTCAATATACCCCTGAGTGTTATTCATTTAGCATTAAACATTCGTTTTGCGATAAAGCTGGAGATTTAAAAGAAGCAATACCCAACAACCTATAGTTTTGTATTACCATGTTTGTTATTCTGCAGAGTTGACAAGGAATGCGTCTAAATGGAATGAAATACCATTAATAGTTTAAAAATAGTTGAAGGTTCTTATAGTAATTCATATTTCCCGAGTATGAAAACGGAGTACTTAAGCTAAGAATATAATGACCACATAGCCGCCAAACGAAAAAAGTATTCCAACTCATGTTGGTGATACACCAGTTAAACTGAGATTTCATTACTAATATTGGACACAATAAGGATAGTTTAATTAACAATAACGTCCTTCACTGTATTATTCTATGTGAGATTATCGAAAATATGATATTTTCGTCTTTTAATATGCCAAATCCCAAAGTGTTGGGTGAAAAGATTGCCACGATAAAGAAGTTTTACAATGGTATTTTATGTATAAATTTCAAAAGAAATTATTGAATTTTCCGTAAGAAATGTTACGATATACTTCCACGTTAAAATTTTAAATCTCAGCAAAAGTTTAAAATCTAAGTTTATATTTATAGTAACTAGAAATGAGATGAAACCCGTCCTTTAAACTATTAAATGCAGTATCTTTTATATAGCTACGTTACAAATATCTTAGCACATGCCAATGCCGATTAATCAAAAGAAAGCTTGTGTATCCTCATAGCAGAATTTTGTATAGTTCTTTTTTTCCGTCGATTGAGATAATAGATATGTATAGTAACTGTTAATACCGCTAATCCTAAATACAAACATTTATGTTTATATAAAATAATTAAAAGCCCCCGAAGTTAAAAATATATTGTGTACGAATATAATAGGTTAATATGTTGTAAACGACCTAAGGCAATTGCTTTCGTTAGGAAAGGTTAAAAACTTAGATTCAATCAACGATCATCTTTTGAGAAGGGTCCTCGGGACACAAGACATGACTTGGCAATTTAGACGTGAATGCATTTTAATGAACTGTCGTGCAGACTTCTATAAACATAATTCCCAAATATATATTATGTATCCATGGTGTCGCAATTTGCATAATTATTAGTGAAAGAATTTGGTGTATTATTCGTCCCTTATTTTTTGCCTTATAAAGTTGTGATTTACAACTTGCGTATTCTATGTTTATGAAATATGAGACTTTTTGACATGTTTTAGTAATATGTTGGTAATAGTGGTATGAATGTATTAGTAACAGAATGCAAGTATTAACCTTATGAAACTCAGATAACAATTTAAGTATTATTTAATTACAATAACATTAGTCATGAAATGTATTAGTATAATAAATATAATTGTTTACAAAGGTAAGGAGCTTTATAACTATTGCTCCGTATTATTCATTATCTGAAGCACTTTGTGTGGTAGTGGAGAGTCTGAATATTTATAAAACTTTTATATAAAGGCTGCAAGTTCTAGACGTGGACATATTCCAGTGTTTTTAAATGTCATATAAAATTATTATACTGTATAATACACCTAAATAATGCAGGTATTGTATTACAAGAAAAAGTGAAGATTTTCATGAATTATTTTAGCATGTAGTCCCTCACGAAGTATATAGACCTAATCTAATGGTAATATTATTATAAAATTGCTAAAGAAAAATATATAAATATTTATGCTGAAGCAAAAATATTTGAGACAACATTTATTGACACTTTATTACACTAGGTCTTGTGATAAAGGCTGTACTTACCATGTTCATAATAGCGCCTACTTAACGACACTGTCAATTCGTGTGTTTTATTTTGGATACTTATTTTTTCCGATTACCAGTAATTTAAAACAATGGGGATATATACATCAAATGCATGTACATTAAAGTTTATAGACAAGAATATGTATTTGTACTGTTCTACTGACGCAACATCTCTTCAAGATTATATTTAATAAATGACCAGATACTGTTATATAATAGGAATCGAATTGTTATAAAGGTACATATTATGGTCAGGTTTGTTGTTGGATCCACTTTCAATAAATATAAAACTATCTAGAGATGATGAAGTGGAGGAAACATTATCCGTAAATATAAATTCTGAAATAATCAAAGGAGAACTTAGTTATTGAACGCTTTGATGAAGTCCTCACTGCGAATCAAACAGACTTCTATAAATGAGTCCAAATTATTTATTTCAAGACATTAAAATGTAATAGTGAATTTATTTATTCCAATAGTTTAAGACCGTAAACTCTATTTACAAAGACATATCAATTTTGCACCATAAAACAATTAATCTAATAAAAAGTGATAGTTGTAGTTTATTATAATAGAAATGACAATGGAATACGGATGGAATCAATCTAAAAAATAATAGTGGTTTGTAAAAACGGGAGGTGACGGGGCTCTTTAAACAATTGATGCTCTCTAAAAAAATGTGTTTGGTTTTTTAGAAGTGAAAGTATCATGTACGTGTACTTACAGGTGAAAAATAAGTGATGGGAGTAAAGTATTTCACTACAAATCGATGTAGTACGTTGTTGAGCATTGACTTAGTAATCTTTCAGATGATACTTTATTGTATTTCTATTCTTATACGGTTATTACCTCAGATATTAGTTACTCGTATTACGAAGTTCTTAGTTATTGCGATTGATATAAAATGTGATATGAGGTATTAAAACAATCTAAATATTTAATCTTTAAATCTTAATAACAACTAAAACAGTATAGGCGACTAACCTAGAATAAGTAGTAATTATAAACTTCTGAGTCAGAATGTAACGTTTAACGCAATAGATAGAAACGTATTTTCAATGAATTTCACTTTGTACCTTGTATACTGTAAAAGCCTAAAGGGAAATCAGACGGTGTAGGCGTTAAATGGTTTTTGCTACTCTCACGGGAGAACGAGGAAATCGTCTTGTTCGTCCATATCTTCTCTATTACCTGCTAGAAGTTTTAGAGTGATTTATTACACTTATGATAAGAATAATCGTTGTAGTACATAAAGTACAATTTAGGAATACACTACACATGTGGAGACTTCGCTGAGGTTATTGAAAATTTTCAAATTTATTGCTTATTTCATTCTTGAGATGTCCTGCAGAGAGATAGATAGATCGACATACAGCCATACAGAAAATAAATATTTACATTAGACAGGCAGACAAAAGGGAAATTGTCGTAGCCTCCTGAGAGATAAGCTTCAGTGACGCTCAGCCAAATTCTATAATCAGATACGCACCATCATGGAAGTCATTCTTTTCCATGTAGGAAGTTTCTTACAAAATGAAAATTTAACAGATGAAATGTATCTTGAGGTATTTTGCTACATGAAGCGTTCATATTTTTAATTATTACGTTTGACTTCATATCAGTGTTCAACTAATAAGAGGTTCCGTGAGCTTCATCGGACACTATAACGCATGGTGACATAAAATCTTGTCGCCTATTTATAACATTGACTTTATACTCTATTATGTTTCTTACTTATATGAATAAACAGGACACATGTTAAAACTGCATTATAATTGTAAACAGTCTGTTCACAAATTTATTTATTCTACTTGTTTCACGTTATCATCCAGATGATCCTTAAGACTAATTTTGAAATATACGGTAACGCTCAACAAAATCCTATGAAGTGACATACACCACCATCAAAACCAATGATCATCATACAAAACTTAAGACAATTTTAAGTCCGTAGATATTTTTTCGAGTTGTCATGCAGAAAGTCAGATAGAAAGAGAATAAATTTGTCCAGGCTCCCGATAATAGGCTTTGCTAACCTACGTCAATAATGTTTTTATTGATTTAAACATCAGAGTCATTAATATAAGATAAACTACATTAGATCCTCATAAGATAACTTGATTTATTCTTCATATCAATCACTATACTATTTTAAAGTAGGAAAAAACCTGTTATAACATGTAAAAACCACTAGGCAATTGAGCTGATTGTTGGTGTAATGTAAGTATACTCTTTTTAACGAAACATGATTTTATATTTCTATGTTTGTATATTTTTTCAGTAAGGGAAAAATGCAAACACTACTATGGCACCAAAAATAACTATACGAAAGTTACAATGACCGGAAGTAGTGCATTATTGACCACAGTAGATTATTCAGACCAATTCAGACCAAAGTATTATATGTTTTCGTTCGGGTTAAAATGCAAACGCTACTACAGCACGTTAAGTACATTTAATTATCCCCAAATAGTAGTTTTGTAATCTAAGTAGATTTTTTAGACTGAATATACGAGTAATAAATAAGCAATGAATTTAAGTTATGAACCATAAGTTAAAGCTTGTTGTACAGTTGTTGAGTATATATCAATACATTTATGTACTTTGTTCACTAATCCTATTACGGAAATAATGCATGTTAATTATCACTTGAGTAAGCGTGACGTTGTTATGAATATTTTCAAAACTAAAATTGTTTTAAAATCAGCCTTAACCCTTTCAACGATTCTTTCACCACCATATTGCAGCGTAAAATTTAATTTTCTAGCGAGTAGACGTTTGATTTGCAAGCCCGAGATTGATCGCTTACAGTTAAATCGATGGCAGAGGAAGTTTTGCAGGTGTTCTATAGTGCTTTAGGTTGTAATTGCATAAAAAAAATGTTGGCGTATAATATGAACTTTTCATAATTAATAGGCTCTTTGATATGACAATATCTGATATTTCCTCTCGTAACATTCATGTAATGCTGCAACTTGATCTCTACTAATATTATAAATGCAAATTTTAGTTTTTTTTACGTTTTCTTGTGAAAACTACTTAACCGATCATCATGAAACTTTGTAGATATATTCTTCGAGGTATTGGAAGTAACATAGGATAATTTTTATTGACAAACAAAATTAAATTTTTACGAAAAAAGTTTTTGTAAAAAAATGTAAAAACAATCTAGCTACTTCAACGCCATCCAGCGTTCCAGTAATGAAGTTCCAACCCTGAGTACTGTAATACCGTCACACTGTATTATCGATGGCCACGTTAACATCTAATCCAATCCAATCCATCCATAATATTGACTATAATTTCAGCTGTTTGAAATTCATCTATATTTAATGTTATTTTCTTCTTCCATTGTCTTTCGCAGTGTAAAACTATCTGAATTTTGGAGGTTGTGTCATTTTTTTGGTTGGTTACCATTTCATTATTTAAAATCTTACTCACGGATTCCAATTCTTACTCCGTTATTCTTTAAAAATGCCTTGGAAGCGGAGATCTGGTCTATCAAAAAATTCGTCGCGGGCTCGTGCATAAAACGTTGCAAGGAATGAAGAATCTGCGGTTTACGCAGAGCGGAGAAGACAACAACAAGCACAACGACAAAGTATTTTGAAGGCAGCCGAAACGTCTCTTCAGACACAAGTTCGTTCAGAATGACAAGCTGCGCTGCTAGCAGCTAAAAGAGCGATAGAAACGCCAGAACAATCGTAGGCGAGAAGATATTTTAAGCAGAAATGCAAACCACGTGCCGTTGAAACTTCATGCGTAAGGATAGGTCTGTATTTAATAGTACTGGATTTCAGTATGATCCTTCAATTAAATTCATAATCATCCTTTAAATTGTATTGGCTCAATGAATAAAAAATATCAGTATTTCGATTATTTAAATAGAAAGATGAAACTCCTGGAATGTGGTGTTCCAGTGTAAAGTTTCACTTCCATTACTTTGTGAACCAGAAGCGCCTTAACAAAAACTTTATTCTTAAGTGTCACAGATGAGTCAAAGCAATTCATAAGCAAAATAAGAAAGCATAACTCTTGCTTTCAAATGACACCTTTTGGAGTTCATACAGTGATAAGAATTCCAGGATTATCACCAACATTTGCTGAACAAGTGCAGAGGTATCATAAAATTGGATAAGTATATCCAGAATGTAATGATCAGCATACACGTTGACAGGTCTTTTTGTGGGTGATGAACAAAATTAAGTAAATCGTCGTTGCCAGTATATTGAAAGAGTAGAAAGAAAAACAGTATTGAAAATACAATGAATGTTACACAGTCACAATGTTTTGGTGCACAAGATCTTTAACAGTGCAATAGACATAGCTTAAACGCCAGAGAAGCCGCGGGTAAAAGGTAGTAATATATATTTTAAATTGACATAAATTTATCTTCAATACTTAATGCAATTGTCCAGAAACATACGAATATTTACTGTTTTATAAACATTTATTCATGGAATATTGTACGTTTTTGAGTTTTAGTATTATTGGCAAAAGTTTCTTCACTACAACAATAGCTGTAAATTATGCAGACTATTTTTAAGGAGTTTGTTTTTCCTTGTGGTTTTTCTTCTCTCACACAAATTGTACCTATAGTATAACACCTACAGCTCTAAATAATTTCTAAATATAACATGCGTAAATTAAAAGAAAAAATATGTTTTGTATGTTTATATTGTAACGTTGATCCACATGCTACTGCGCAGTCCAAGGTTACAATGAGGTAATATTATAATATATATAATAGTATAATATTATGTATTAGGCTAAGTCTCATAAGGATTTTAATAATCCCACCGTAATCTTTTATGACAGTCATAATTTTATGTAATACAACTTATATTTAGCATGCAAACCACATGCAGTATTCCAAATACAAGATTATTTATTAAGTGATAGATAAAAAATAGCGGTTTCTAATCACATTTTCATGGCTAAAATAATTAGAAGAATTAAAAGAATTAGAATATTTGGGGGGTGGTTATTGACAAACCACAGCTTTCGGTACGGTGCCTGTAACATCCCAGCTAAATTAGTAAAGATTCGATTGACTAATGACTCAGTTATTCTTTTAACACAGAATGAAAATATAAAATCAATTATCAAGGAAGTTCTGAGTAGTTACAAAGTAGACTATTTCGAATTCCGATAGACACACGTTAAATACAATTATATGATTTCCATATATTGTTTTTGAAACGATAGTTCACTAAATATATAAGCTGTAAATACTAAGTAAAGCTGGTTTGCTATACTTTGTTATCCTCACACATATCTTCACATTTACTTTTCATGTGCATTTTTCTTGTTTTTCGGTAGTTAGGTTTTACGTATACTCATAATTTGTACAAAGACTTGTATTTAGTGGAAACATGAAACAGTGGTGCAAGGGGCAAGGAACAGTTATTACGTTATTACAGAGCTAATGTAATTGGGTTCTTTAAGAAGGGTTACAATCGTTAATTGAAATCACGATCAGCTGAGAGTACTCAGAGTATAAGTCACGGCTTGGCAGTTTCGACGAGTTACCAGTTTCATTGTCGGAACAGTCATCAGCAAGAGTGCTGCGGACATCTACGCCCAACAAATTATGTCTTAATTTTCTTTGTGTCTCTCCTCTGGTTCCTTTTACATCAGCCTTACCATTAACCAATTAACTGGTATTTACTTGTTTGGAAATGAAAAAAATTATCAATTTGGGTAATAAATTGTATTAGTTAGAACAAATATTTTTTATCTATACAAACATATATTCTTTGTGTATAATACTCTTATAAGCTTCAATGCACTCTATAATTAGTTATAAGGATCACAATTAATTAACCTGACCTATTACGATGGATGTTTTTTCGTAACTATTGATTATTTTGCAAAGTATTACAAATACTAGGGTGAGGTGCACAGTTATCAATGTCGTAGCCTTATGTAAATATATACTTATAAAAAATTCAAACTACGAAAATACTGCTTTAAATAAAAAACCAAATTTGTAATTAGAAACAACGCGGAAAAATATACCTATTCATTGTATGGTTAATGATCTACATTAAAGAAATCCACCCACATGAAAAGGATTGATTTAATACCTAACCCCCGAAAATACTGCTTGTTTTTTAAAGCCAAAGGATAGAGAGAACAACGTTAATATTTTCGACAATACTTACATTTACAGATACTTGTTAAAATAATTGTAGTTAGAACCATAATAAGTTTTTGTGAATTTAGTTACAATACGAGTACTCTCAAAAAATTTGTCACGGGTTCGTATAACCGGTTAAGGGTTCTCTTTCCTCTCCGTGATATGCAGACAGTACTCCCCTACATTTGTACACAAGGGTCCAACACGATATAAGAAGAGAACCTAATTGTATTTTCTCAGTAATAATTTATATGATTAATTTATTGCTCGTCTTCAACTTTTCTCATTTGTAATATTTCGCGTCTATGATTCACTCAAGAGGATAAAGTTCAACCAACAAGATATCATTTATCTAAATAATATAAGACATTCAAATAGCAATTCTGCCATAAAAAGTTGTATACGTTAAATTCAAATCCTTTTTTATAATATAAAGTTTAGGATTAACACTTTAACGTTGGGTACAGCCAAAATTGATCAATAGAAACTAATTTTGTAAGAAATAGGATATCCGCTAAGGAAATTTTAAAATGCCTTTGCGTGTGAGCTGTAAGTTAAAGATTATTAAACTATTATTTTATAGACTAATATATTTTGTTTAAGGGGTATTGAACATTGTTTTATAAAAGCATATACTCGTATATAGCTACTATTACTGGTATTATTATCCTTGGTACAGAGTTATGGTAAAATATGTTGATATATACGATTGTGGGAAAACTTGTTCACGTAAATTATAGAATAAATAAAGAAGAAATTTAGTAGATCTGAACTCTAATAGTTTTTTTTATAAAACTCCAATTTTAATGCATTAAGAAACATTTTTTACAACCATTTTTTTATAATGTTCATTGAAGAAATTAAAGTTTCGGTGCATAAGAAGTTCCTACTGATTATATATGGTAATTAAATTCTATACTCTATATGAAACCTGTATTTACAAAACGTGTCTTATCCCAAAAAATCAGATATTGAGTTATATACATTACTGAATTCGTCTGCTACAGCCGGATCTTAATATGTTGGCTGTTTGTTCCAAAACAAAATTCTTATCAAATAATATTTCATGTTGAAATATTAAAAGTTTTCCATAACGTGCCTTATCCTCTTACAGTTTGTTCCAAAACACGTCTTATCCTAAGTAGCCATATATATATATATATATATATATATATATATATATATATATATATATTCATAAAATAATAATTTCTTAAACATGCTTTAAACAGTGTTATTCTATTAAATAACTTTAAATTTAAAATATAAATTCCTCAAGTAATAAATATAATATATTATAAATGAAGAAACATCGTTTTACACTCTGAAGCAATAACTTTTATGTACGTACTGCAAAAATCCATACATTTATCATCACCAGTTTTTTTGGGACCTGATTAAAAATTGTCTAAATTTAATAATCTAATTTCCTGTAATATTTTAGTTTTTTCATAAAAACCTTCTATTGTGTCTGCGTTAAGACAAGTTATGTTTATAAGCTATGAATTTAAAATACATGTATACTTTCCAAACTCAAAATAAATTCAACATTTTAACGATAATTTGCAGTACATTATTGTTTATTCCTCATGTGTTTATATGTGTATTCCATTAAAATTAAAATAGATTAACAAAGTTGAAAATTTTGACGTTTTAGATTTTGAAAATTTTTACTTTTTTATTAACCGATATTTTTTTAGTCAATCACAAGTTCCTTCAATCCTTCAGAACCCTATGCGTAAAACTTAATTTTCTCTATTTCTTCTGAAACAACCCTTTCGGATGGTAAAGTATAATGTCCTAATGTTTGAAATACTATAAGAAACACAAACTGTTTAAACTGAATTTTATAAATTGCAATAGACTTATTTAACTAATTATCATTTAACGTGGCATAAGTTGTGGGATTTACATGAAAATGGCAACAAACATTTTTGTAAACTACTATTAGACAAACTCAAACTTAAAGAAGAAGTTTAATAAAGCCAATGTTGACTTTTATTACAGTTAACAGCTCACAATGCTCCTAATGACGGAGGTACAGCTCGTTACGTATGACTGTCAAGTAAAGCACAACAAGCATCTCTCAAAGCTAATGCTCGTTATAACGATGATATAGCCCCCCTCATATTCATTATCCTGCTCACATTTGATTCCTATTAGAATAATTGCTCTAATAAGCTTACCTGGTAATACGAGTAATCCGTATACGAATGTTTGATTACATCTCCTTCTTAATCACATCGCTAAATATATACGTTTAAGCATATATTACTGATTAGGTGATCCTAAGTGTGGCTGGAATAAAAAACTGATGTTGCATACTTGACTGCATTTAATGTCATCATAACTTTTGGTGTTATTTAGCAATTTGAAATTATATTCCTAGTGTTGAACAACTTTACCTACTTGGATATAAATGTAGATATAGGGCACTTACCAATATTGAAATATCCGATATGTCACTGTTATCTTATGTTAGTTATCTTATAATTTTATAAGATACTTTCCACAGCTATGATTTTAAAAAACATTACTGAATTCAAATAAAATGTTATGGAGCATGTTTTAAAGATATGTTTAAAGATAATTCAGCAGTTAAACTTTCACTAAAGTATGTTATATATGAAAAATGCATTATGGAATACTAATGATATTTCCTAAAATTTTGGCAAATGTTGAACTATTTTAGAGATATCACATACAAATAACTTTGTATGTGATAAATTACTATTTTATGTATATTAGTCATTATTTTGGGATCCGTTGATCAAGTGGCTTTGACCAAACCGTTTTATATATATTTTATATATATATATATATATATATATATATAAATATATGTGTGTGTGTGTGTGTGTTTTATTTTCTGGAGTTATCACTAGTTTGCATGCTGTAAAACGTCGCAATTTGAATCCTTGAATTTTACGTGGAATGATCTAAAAAAATGTACCTTCTCATTGAAGTTATCTAAAGACCTACTAATTTATCATAACACGTTTTTCAAACGCAACATTTATTAGACCAACTTGATGGTTTAATTTTCCTCATAGTATTAAGATATTCAATCCAATTCTACCTATGTGATGAAGAATATGAGACAAAGACTGCCAGATTCAAATAATAAAATTGGATATTATTGTAAAATTATTTCATCATACAACTAAAAATAATTACGCATATCAAGCTTGCCAAGTAGAGTACGGCCTCAGCTTACAAAAAAAGGAATGTAATAGAACTATTTATTCTTCCAGTGAGTCGGCTTTAAAGCTTAATATTACACCACTTTATTGATTTGGAATGTTACTTTGTATTGACTTGGGATGTTGGAAGAAAACATCACGAGTCTGGAGAATCTACAATCAGGATTTTAATTGTATAATCCCAACCAAGGAGGAAATAAGACATGATTTTGAAAGTGATTGACATATTTAATATTATGAGATTCTTTTAAACAGTTATATACAACAAAATGTTTTATTGAAGGAATTAGACAATAATTGTTTGTCTGCTAAGCAAACACGTCATACGTAGACATTATTGCACTTGTTTTATATTACATATTTGTATATGTTATATAAATACGTACGTTATGACATTTACATACATAATATTGTATTATACCTTTATTTAATAATTTTATTCAAATGTAGATAGATCATAATATGACCTATATTTCGACATAATTTAACCTTACGGGAGCCTTATAAGACGTAGCTGAGGTGTTTGAATACTGAGATCAATGCGTTAAACATACATAAGGGTCATTGATGGATGGGAAACTTACTGCTCTCATGTTTTCATGCACTTGTCTACTTTCTGTAGCCAAGGATTTATCTTCGTATCACAAACTGCTAAATAAACCATTGTATAGTGTTTTATGAACAATAATATCATTCACATTTATTCCTCCAATTTACGCCTGAATATTAAAAGTATTTCAAATGGTCCAACAAGTTCAATATTCAGCTCTATTTATTTATTTACATACGGTATACACCATTTCACATTTGATATAGGTATTATGAAAATACAAGAGGCTTGATAAAAACAACTTACATAAATAGTTAATAGTACATAATGTAACATGCTAAAGCAAACAAAAGCAAAAATAAGCAAAACAAGTGCCAAATAACATCGACATCGTGAATAAAAAGAAAAATTACAACAGCAATATATGTAGTTCATAAACAAGTGCAACATGAAGGTGGATCCGTAAAAAAAACTTAATTAAAGTAGCGTATAAATTATACAATTACTTATATACTACTGAGACATACATATGCATATGAGCAAATACAATACGAAAGAAAAAATAAAGATTAGCGTAGCCTATGTTCATTAATATATATATTTAAATATATATATATATATATATATATATATATATATATATATATATATATATATTATTTCAGTATTTAAAATATATTTCCTAAACATTATTTATAAAGTGTGTTTAATGTGTAATAACAGATTATTTTTAATGTATGAATTAAAGAATTGATTGCATCCACTATAAACTAACTGTGAATTTGCAATCTACAGGTTTCAAAATTTTACATTAACACATGTAACCAAGAAAAAGTTGTATAAATCAGAAATATGGTTCAAGTAACACAAATAAAGTTGCATAAGTCAGGAATAATACAAGAAGAAAGATTTTAAAGTAAATGATAGTATTCAGAATAGGTTTTTTTTCTACGAAGGCAAATAATTTTATAAACTGATAATGTGAGTAATACTAATAACTCTTAATTTGGAGAAACGAGTGCAGAACTAATTTACTTTATAAGAACTATCTCCGCATTATAATTACATTAAGTAATAGATGAACGATATATTTTTCTACTCTGAATGCTTATGGTGGTTAACATGGAACATTTAAGTTTAGATTTATTTTTTTGTAAACATTACATGTGTCAGATATTAAAACCGAAAAAATATACGATGATATATTGCTCCATATAAGTTTTATAAATTGAACGTTCACCTTTGCTAATTTATATGAATGCCCATCCTGAAGGAGTACTATCTATTAATTGTTAAAATTCTTAATATAAAACTACAGTGTGGCTTTAATGAGAGTTTTTTTTTTTCAATTATCTATATTAACAATTATTTTATTATTAATATAGGCCTACTAGGTTGTTTTAAAATAAAAACCAGTGATTGACCATTCTTGTACCAGTGTTAAGTATTACTGCATTAAATAACTTGTTTTTTATTGCCTAATATGAAAAGGCTACTTTTATTGAACAATAATAATGTATATATTTTTTGGGCAATTTATACTCTATATTTAGCTTTATTTTACTAAACTGTATATACTGCATTAATTCTATATCTCTTTCTGCGGCCTAGTGCCTACAATACCATTCCTTACTGGATTAAAATATTCACGTACAGTGACAGACCAATGAACCATTGTTTCACGAATCAGCTGTTTACTGTACACTCACCAACCAATCACAACGGTTGACTTATCAATTGCCTACCTTGCAAGCGACGGCACGCTTGCTCGTTATACTCTCGGTCCCGCCTGGGGCACTTATGTACTCTCTAGCCACTGGTTACCATACTTACTCTCTCCCCCATGTGTTACTCTCTTATTTAAATATTAGTTTATCTCTATTTGTTGTACATTTACATTAACATTTAAGTCAGTGCTCTGGATTGGCAATCTCTACCAGAACGTCTCTGCTCCCGGACACCCGCGTCTACCGTGCTCTACAGGACTGGCCACAGTGTTATGAACTATTCGTTTGCGGTCGTATTGTGCGTGAGTGAATCCGTGAAGGACATCTTCCGTCTTCACGCCTGCCGACAAGACAGCAGCCTATTTCCACACTTACTGATCACAACCTGGCCCTCAACAACAGCAGACTACGGTTAGGTACCTCTCATGAAAACAAAGGTAACTGTTTATTTTCTGCACTTTATTTGAATATGCACTGTTCATAAACTCATTATGTGTAACCTAGAACTCAGAACTCAAAAATCTTTATTTTTACAGTTTTTCAACCATACAATAGTGTCAACCAAAAATAAACGAAGTAATCCAGTACAACAGTAATTACATATGATTATCACATTGCACATTTCTATGGGTTACAATAAGAAAAGAGCTATCTACAACTAGCTCGTTCCCATACCTATTTACATTCAATTCGTCATTAGGACAAGAAATCCCCGATGCTGTAACAACACCGCTGTAATAGAATTTTCTTTACCCCGTTTCCGAAAGAATTGAAATTATTCTCTGACTTGAGCTCCCCCGGTAGTGCATTGTAAAGCCTGATCCCATTATATTTAAGGTGGTGTTCATAAAAAGCAGTTTTATGCCTAGGAACAGAGATTTTTCCCGATTCCCGGAGATCGTAGATGTGTGGATGAGTGTCAGACTTGAACAAAGGTAAGTTTCTATGGACATACTTGACAACATGTAGAATGTAAATGGATGGAAAAGTTAATATGTTGTTGTCAGTAAAAAGAGGTTTGCAAGAAGAACGCCATGATTTCCCAAATATTATTCTAATTGCTTTCTTTTGAAGCTTGAATAATACTTTGGTCCTTGTGCACTCAAAGCCCCAAATTTCAATGGCATATGATAAAGAAGGATACACAATGCCATAATAAGCAGCTAGTAAGACATCGGTACCAGCGAAAGCAGACAGGCGCCTCAACACAAAGATTCCCGAGCTAATCCTTTTACAGACCGCATCAACTTGCTGAGCAAAATTAAGATTTCTGTCAACGATGATCCCAAGAAACTTAATGTTAAGACATGGTTCGATTGTATCATCCCCAATTTGAAACATTCTGTTATCATCACTGACAGAACTCGCAATCTTAAAATCAACGACTTTAGTTTTTTCACTGTTTAAGAGTAAGCGGTTCTCCTGAAACCACTGCATTAAAGCACCTGTCTCCTCATAAATAGCAACCTCAAGTTCATTGTGATGCCGAGCTGAAATTGAAAAGGTAGTGTCGTCTGCAAAAAGGCAGACTTTTCCTCTAGTGACCTGTTTGGGTAGCTCATTCACAAAAAGAAGGAAGAGAATGGGACCAAGCACCGACCCCTGGGGAACACCCCTAGAGACCAATGCCTGTGACGACTGAACCGATGTTAGACAGCCACTGCCATCCACATAAGGTACTTGAACCAACCAATTGACCTCTTCCACCAAGATAGCTAGAAATCCACGAATGAGCGACACCCCTTAGTCCAAGACAAGACAGCCTACGTAACAGGATGTCATGATCAATCATGTCAAATGCTTTTGACAAGTCGAAAAAGATCCCAGTACTTTTCAAGCCAGAATCCAGGGACTGAACCACAGAAGAAACCAAACAATGCATGGCATCAGATGTCGATCTATTCTTCATAAACCCAAACTGGTTCAAAGAAAACACTTGGTTTGAATTCACGAATGACAGGAGTCTTGTTAGGAATATGCGCTCAAATACCTTAGACAATGTGGAAGTGAGCGAGATGGGCCTATAGTTGTTACAGTCGTCCTTCTGTCCCCTTTTATGAACTGGTCTTATAATTGCATTTTTTAGTGATGAAGGGAACTGACCCAGGTTGAATGACAGATTTATAAGATACGTAAGAGGTTTGACTATTGCATCAGCGACATGCTTCAATAGCTTTGGAGAGATTTCATCAGGTCCAGCAGAACTTTTAGGCTTTAGAGATCTAATTTCCCTCATCACCTCTTCTTCTGAGGTAGGAAAAATGAAGAGTGTTTTACTGATCATTTCCAGCTGTACAACTCCGTGCGACGACCCAATACTACTGCCTGTAGACATTGGTTGACCGACACTGGAATAAAATGAACTAAACGCTTCAGCCACCAGATTGGGTTCCACCATCTTGGATCCTTTCTCGTCAGACAGATGGATGAAATAAGTTCGCTCACTGTTGGACGATTTAAGGTCGTTAATGATTTCCCACGTTGTCTTTGTTTTGTTGGTAGACTTCTGGATCCTATTTAACACAGCATCAGACTTGTGCTTACGAATCTCCTTTTTGTACATCCTTCTCAGTTGCCGGTATTCAGATCGGAGAGGGTGAGCTGCTTCTAGATGATTCGAGTCAGAATAGAGAGAAAGCAGCTGATCCTTCATAGATAACAGTTGTGGAGTAAGTTTAGGTTTCAAAGTTGAGTTTCTACCTCTAATAGACTTCCTGAGTAAAGGGAAAGAAATATCAAAATAATATTTCAACTTATTCATGAAGACATCAAACAATGTATCAAGACTACCCAATTCAAAAACTTCACTCCAAAGCTCCCTTTTGAGATGAAAGTGGAAACTACGAATATTTTGCGGTGTGAATTGACGTGATAACCTGTACAAAGGGCCAGAGTTCAAGTCAGCGACAGAGAGGTTAAAAGTAGCTAACTGACCATGATGATCAGATAATGCGGTTAACACAACCTCACTGTTTACCAGCCGATCATCTATGTTTGTAAAAATGTTATCAATCACAGTCTTAGAGTCTTTTACCTCTCTAGTGTAGGATGTGATTGTATGACGCAGATCAAACGAGGCCATTGTGTGGAGAAATCTTTTACACCATGATGACTCAGATGATAAATCTATATTAAAATCGCCTACAACAACTAGGTGTTTTTCCTGATAAAAAACACTGTCTAAACAATCACTTATACTACTCAGGAACTGTTCGCAATTATAGGTAGGAATCCTATAAACAGCTAAGACAAACACAGATTTACCGCATGCCAGTCTCACCCTGGCACCAGCCATTTAGCAGAAGTCTTCAACGCAAAATCTAGACACATCTACAGCCTCCGACTCAATGTGGCATCTAGTCAATATGCAGACTCCACCTTTTAGCCGGGCCTCACGACAGTATGATGACACAACCTTGAAGTCAGGTAAACTAAAACAATTAAGCTGCTCGCTAGTCAAGTTATGTTCAGTCAAACATACTACGTCATGACTTTCACATTGAAGATGGATCTGAAGTAGATCGGCATTAGATTTAAGGCCACAAATGTTTTGGTGGAAAACAACAATTGGCTTCTCCCGGCCATCCCTGGCATGACCATTCGAAGCAAGGGAAGCGCCCGTTAGGTATTCAGCTCTCGGCCCCAGCTCTTCCATAAAAAATTATTTTGAACTGATGAATGGGTCCAGACTCCACTTCTCACCACCGGATAGCAGCTCGATCTAGGTTTTGATAAATTTGGCTCAAAATCATTACTGCTCGACGACCCGCCATAGGAGGGTTTTGTGGCACCTGACACCCGCAACTTTCCATCTCGTTTTAAGTTGGAATTATACCATGTTCTAGTCATGAATCGTTTGTCCATACTGTTTGAGGACGAATTTAAATGGTTCCTTTTATGAACAACAGGTTTGGTAGATAAAAGAGCTCCGCGACTTACCGCCCCCCGAGGCCCGAGCGCACCCAAAACGAGGTCCACGATTAAGCGTTTCCCTGCCATATTAAAGTGTAGCCCGCGCCCCGCGTAACAGCGCCTCGGAACACCTTCAAGAGATATAAAAGTTGCATGTCTATGTGAGTCCACTAAAGTTTTAAGCTTTCTATTTGTTTCGGAAATGAGGGGATTCACACTTGTATTATTATATCGTCTAGGTATGCCCAATATTACTGCATTTGTATGACTAAGATTATTCATAAGATATTCGAAAGAGTCCAACAGGTTATCACAGCAGTCGGGGATGTTATTAGTTCCAGCCATTACTACAGCATAGTCATTATTCGTCAAGGTTTTAACGACATGGGTGCTGCCATCAATTACATCTTCAAGTTTCCCACCTGGCTTTATCATAGCCGTTACTACGTACTCATCATTAGTGGCAGCGTTTAGACTGTGACCAACAGTGCGTCCATGAGAGTCACCTAAAAAGAGCACCTTATGACTAGATTTTACATGCTTATCAAGTTCACTGGTAGACATACACTGCAGGATTGCCGTAGAGTCTTTTTTAGGATTAACAGCATTAACAGATTTCCTGGATGGCAACACCTTCGTCAAATCCTTGGGGACCATAGTACCGTTTTTGATTTTAGGACAAAACGAATTATTCCGAATAGTCTTAGAGAAATAAGAGTTACTGTTTGACTCATCGGAATTCATGCTATTTGTATTATGGCACAGTGCTTCCTCGCATTGGAGTGCAGAATAAGAGTTATAAAGTGTCACTCCTCCAGCCAACTCTGTCGAATTTTGAAGCTTGGAGCTCTTTTTTGGACTTCTTTTGGACTTTTTAGGTTTCTGAATTTCCCACCGACCACACTCAGAGCGAAATAGAGTGAGTTTAGGAATCAAACTCTCACTTTTGTTCGATTCTGTTGCTTGACTACAATGTGTAGAAGGAAAGGGTGTCTGAGTGTGCTCAGGGGAAGAGGCAGTGGTTGTTTCTATATCTGTAGATGGCTTGGAACTACCTGTTACAAAAATAGGCTTTGATGCAAAGCATTGACAGTACCATTCATAGAAACGCATTGCAACTTTAGGTATTACGTAAAAGTTAAGGATAAACTTAAGATTTACAATGAGGTTGATCCCACATTCAAAGTCATTACGCTGTTGAGCACAAGGCATTTCAACGAACTTGGACTCACAGACACCCAGTTTGACAGACAAAGTCTTTGCATGCACCTGGTTTAGACATTTAGATGAATCAAAATGAAATGACAACTTATTGACGTTATCAACCAGCAGTAGACTCCAGTGTGAAGCACTGTCGTCGGTCAAACCTTTGGTACTATCACTAATACAAGCAAAAATATATGTTCTTGCATTAACTGACAACTGTGCAAGGAGAGACTCAGTATCTTCCATGCAGGATAGTTTCAAGAGATGTGTTACTGAGGGGTCAATTATTAGAATATCGTCTCTATTCACAAGACTTTTGTCACAAGCATCGATAAAATATTTTAAGTTATCATCATCCAGCCAACGTCTTTTGTCCCAGTCATTCGATTTACTTCTGAGATTGTTCAAACTGTTAACCAAACCATCTCTACAACTAGTCAGTTCATCAGTTTTTGTTTTGAGAGCGCTCACCTGCGAATCGAGGTCATCAATTCGCTCAGACAGTGACAAATTTTCAGCTTCTAAATTTTTTGATTTTAGCTGGGAAAGTTTCAACTTGTCGTTCAGGCTGTGTACAGCACCCTGCAATACTTCAATCTCAGCTTGAGAGATATCAAGGGTCTTGAAAGAATCATTTAAATCATTTATTCTAGACTCTTTTTCGGAGTCCAGTTTGGCCTTCAAGAAAGCTACTTCACAATTTAGTTCATTGTTAATAGACTTTAGTGAGTTACGTTTATCAGCTATTTCATCATAAGCCTTAATTAATGCACCTAGTGCAGACAATATCTTAGAGAGGTTAACATCGGTAAAATTTACAGATATACGGTTTAGTTCAGACAATAATGACAGAACTACCATTTCCATTTCGTCATCGAGATTTCTTGTATTATTTACAGAATTACAATTAAGTCCACACTTGGCATTTTCATCAGGACATCCATAATATTCCCTGAAAATTATCAATATGACACAGTGGTAATATATTAAAAGAACCTATCTTAATATTGATAGTTAATTAACAATGGACAACTAATTATAATACAAAATAATTACCTAGTGAACTCTTGTTAAAATCAGTGTGTTCGGCGTCTTCACTGCCTAGTGTGAAGTGGTCCTTCTTAATCGAGCCTCTAAAATATTATCTAACGGTTCTCATAACCAAAATTCATTCTTTTCAACCAGTAAATGACCGAGATTTTTTACCCCCGGTCATTTACTGGTTATGCTCATTTTACGTGAGTTCAAATTGTTTTTTTGTGTTTTTTGGCACATATTTTATTGTAGAAACACTATTTATTGGCTGCACTGGGAAAAACATTGGCTTATATCTACACATATTATATATACTTATATGTGTGTGAGTATTGTATGCACTTTATACTTATTCTGATCACCTTAAATTTAGAATAATTTTAATAAAGAAATTTGCGTCAGAGTCCTATTTTGTAGAGTGTGGATTTGATTGTAATTATCGGAGTAGAAATCGAAAAGTCCTACAGGGTGAGATTTCCCTGAGGAAGAGAGGTGCCAGAGGACAGGAGAGCATAAAGGATGAGAGCTACCAAAAGCTAGGAACATCTAAAAATCTGGAGCTGTCAGTACCCAGGACCTTCCGGAGACTTGAGTTGCCAAACACCCAGATTTGCCTGCGGTCAAGAGATTTTGAAGGCTAAGAGCGCACAAAATCCAAAAGTGCCAGAATTTTGGCTTGCTTGATGCGAGAGTCCGGGATTTCCTAACTTTTCACTAATAACGCACAAATATTTACTCCTGTTTAACTGTTAAATTACCGTGTATACATCTATATAATATATACTGCAACTCGCTTAGGCAAACCTTATTGTTGACTATATTGAACGTTCAGAAAACATCAAATAAATATTGTACTGTTAATCATACCAATTACTTATTATAGCGAAAATATTGTATATGTATATTCTATACATAGAGTGGAACGCGATATACTGCTATAGTGAAATACGTTTGCATTGTAATAAGTTTGAAAAAAGTACAGATGTAAAAATAAAATCTGCTCTGATATTTCAAACTAGACAGGCCATTTTTAAACCATGATAGAACTAAATTGAGGGTGAAATGTTACACATTCAAGAGAACGACACAGATAATGTCATTGATAGATGGAAACTAATCTTCATATCATTGTCTATAACTCAATTCTTGAATCATGTAGCCTTAGCCTGTATTCGAAGATAAAATGTAGTATAGTAATTTTCCATCATACATTATTTTAACGTCTCTTGTCCCATGTATCTCAATGCATTTGTAACTATACCCATAAGTGTTAATATTATGATTAATAATTTTGGTCGCAGCATAGTCTTAGAAACTTGTAAAAATAGTTCGTTTTAATTTACGACCATATATATTCATTTGGGTGAAATCACAAGAGTTATCATTTTAAAAATTAGTATTTAGGGTGAATGTACCAGTGAATGACCACACACCAGTGAATGACCGTTTTGTACGCGTACAAAATAATCATATTAAGCTTGTCCTTTCTGTTAGCCAATCACAAACTGGCTTAAAATCCACCTTGAAACTTGTTTTAAATCTCACATCTTATTGGTTCAAAATGGCGAGACTAAACAGCTGGTGTTAGCTCTTCAAAGAACAAGTGTTTCCTCTCTACCACTTCATGCAGTTCTACAATAGTGATTCGCCAAACAGAGGTAAGTTGTAGCCTTATTTTCTTCTCTAATTGATAAGTATTTTAAAATGTGTCGTTCTTGTTTAATAATATACATATTAGTAAACAATTCTAAATGAATTTTGCATTGTTAACATAACCTATAATTATTTAATAACGCCGGTCACATATTGGAACCTAAGAATGGCTATAACCAGTAAATGACCATTTCTGTAATTCACTATGACCGAAAATGATTCATATATATAAACTACTTATTTAAAATAATCAGATGTACTGATTTATGTTTTCAAAATAAGGGAAATTGCTCAATTAGTCTGACGGCATATGTAGGGAAGAGAGTCAATATTTCAGCAATAAAACACGTTTATCAGTAACTAACTATGAACTTCTGAGCAATGGTAATGCTCCTGAGTACCTCGTATCTAAGTTTAAAAATGTATAACTTAGAAATAACAAATAGCATAGATTATGACTGGTATTCTATTGATCGATAACTTTTCATCCACTAAATAATCTATAGTAGAATCATCCAATAAGTAGAACCTTAAAAATAGAGACGGTGTACTTGCCTACGTAAGAGTACATCCCCTCTTCCTTATCTCAAAAATGAATCTTACAAAGGAAAGGTATCTAAATCCTGACACGAGGATATCTTCCCCTCTAGTGAGTTTTTAAACTCAGATCTGGATGTCACACAAATTCAGCACAGCGTATAAGTGTGGGGCTCACTATCTTGTTACAGAATCCGCATGGTACATTTGATAGAATAACCTGCTATATTATGATTTCAAACACAAGTAACAAAATAATAGGTCTATAAACAATTTAGAGCGGAAGACACTCTATATTTCCCCTCAAAAACTGGATATATTATTAGGCATTTATAGTTTTATTGGCATAACGGATTTGGCTGTGTCGAAACCTAAACAACCTCAATCTCACCTCTCCGTGCGTGACACATCACTTCAGTTACTTGGAATAAGCGACTTAAAAATAATCTAATCCTCACGTATTCACGTGAATAAACTACTAATTAATAACAATTATTTTTAAATAAAAATAATAACTTTGTTTTTGATATATTTTTTTGTAAAATAATGAATATTCACAAAACATATGAGAAATATCTTACCCTAACAGCAGCTTTCACAAACCAACCAAAATATTTACTTGCCTAATCCATCTATGACCTAATAAAAATAAATTAATAAATAATTAATAAAAATAAATAAATATTACGTTTTTTACATACGTAATCAATAAATTACCTAACCTTTAGTTCTAATCCAGGCCAGCTTACCCATGATTTCGCTATTAAATGTAGTCGCATTTAAAGTCTAACTTTCTCGCCTTTCTATACGCCATTAAAAAGTGTTTGGAACTTGCACGAAACCTGAAGAGATTCAAACCCAATGTAAGGATAATTTTATTAATCCTGGTTTACTATATCAAACAAGTAGTGATATAAATAGTTGGGTTTTATATTTATCCAAGATAATTTACTTAAATTTTAGTTGATTACTTTAATATTAAATTAGGGATGACTTAATATTATGAATTATTAAGGGGTTATCTATTCATCTTTAAAAAGGAAATGAAAATTTTCGTATATATTGTTTCTAGACTAGTACCTAAAAGACCCTAGTTTATTTTCATTAGAATAATTATTTGGATTACTTAAGTACATTTCTTATAACTACGTAAAGAATATTAGTAAAATGTTTCATATTCTTGCGTATTGAGTGAGTTATTGATAAAATAGTTCATATTAGATTAAGTTTAAAATGTTGTTTTTCAGTTGCTTATGTAATTCATCACTCAGTATAAAATTTGAGATACAAATAGATTTCATAACATTGGAATAAAATGTACTTTTACCCACTATTTCCTTCATACTAATTATGAGTGATTTGTTTTGATTAAACAATATAAAAAAACTATTGCTAATAGAACATATTTAAACGAAATTTACT